>NC_137833.1:61342154-61634654 GCF_963921795.1 Nannobrachium achirus
CCACAGATGACTGAGTGGGTTGATCTCAGCTTGATTAAGCATTCAGACTTGTGTATTGTGTTTATTGTGTGGCCACAGTTTGTTACATTTTCACAATCATGCCATTCCCCAATGTTTTATGTTGAATGCAAAACTGATCATATTATGGTTTCTAACATTATACATTCCTGCTGTCCTCATTTCTGTCTCCAGTGTACACCTCAGCCCTCGCTAAGCGCCAAACATGTCTCAGAGGCCCCATCGCCACAGTCGGCTGCAGTCCAAAAAGAGACCAAGAGTCAAGTTCACCACACGGCTAGAAGCTCGGCCCACAGCAGCACACAAGACACTGCCAAACAGGATAGAAAACAGGGCAGCAAGGTAACATTTCTGCCCCAATAGCAATTGAGCATTGAAAATGTTTAAATAAACATGAGTCAAATGAGTGACGAGCAGAAATTAAGTGTAGTTATTGAAATTTTGTTATCAGCATAAATGTGAGAATAGGGCTGTCATGATTATGACATTTTACATGACGATTAATTAATTGTCTCAAATAATTGCGATTAACTAATAATTAATAATTGTGTATTTGTCGTTGACAATTACATTTCTGTTTGGCTTTTAGGCTTTGAAGTTGCACATGATATATTTGACAACTTTATACTTAAAATAGGCCTATAACACTGATAGTGGAAATAGCCGATCTACAAGCTCACAACGCGTCGCATTGTGAGCTCGTAGATCTGCTATTTCCACTACTTTTTGAAAGTGTTGAAACTATATTAACATTTCTCAACATGGAAATGATTATGACGATTATACAACATAATTGCGATTACCTCAAATAATTGTGACTAGAGGATTATTATGTAATAATTGTGACAGCCCTATGTGAGAACAAACTGCTATTTCATTCAGCAAGTGTCTGATTATCATTTTCTTCTGTCTGTCAGACGCTGTCTAAAGAGGAAATTGCGGCACTCAAGTCTCGCCTTCAGAAGATCAAGAAACAGGCAGAGAAACTGCCCAAGCCTGCATCCAATGTCTCTCCAGCCACACATTCACCCTCCTCCTCCTCAACCACTGTCCCAGCGTCTGACGGTGGCACAACTACCGCCCCGGTTGTTGTTGATAAAACCCAGATTTCCAAGGTGCTGGAGGATGCTCCAGGCCTCAAGGCCACTCTGTCCAGGGCTAAGGAGTTAGTAGCCAGCGTGCAGAGGAGAAAGGAGGAGAGAGTGAGACAGGAGAGCAAGCAGAGTGAGACTCAGGCACAGGAAGGGTGAGTAGCGTAATGCTTTATGCTCAAATGTGCCCATGTACTCAAATAATGTAAATATTGCAAATGTCCTCAATGAGGGAGTTTTTTCTTTTTTTAGCCCATTTAGGCCTTGGACTATTGAATGCTTTAACTATTGAAAAATAGCAGATATCCTATACAAGCTCACAGCGCGGCACATTGTGCTGCGCTGCAAGCTTGTAAATATGCTATTTTTGAAAAAGTCATGAAAATGTGTGCAAATCTTTGAATATATGTATTTTTAAAGCGAATGTTTGTAACTTAAATTTTGCTTCTGGGGGGTCCCTGGAACTAAATATTTTGAGATGGGGGGGGTCTGTGGCCAAATACATATCATTTTGGGGGGTCCTTCACGTGAAAACGTTTGAGAACCACTGACACGGTACGGTAGTCTCTCGAACAGACTAGCTGAGCTCCAGTTAAGTGAAAGGGACCTTTTCTTTGACGATGGCTAGCCAGATTGCTGACATGGGTTTTTCAAAAAAAAAACCTTAGGAGTATTCAAGACACATTTTCACGATTTTTCTAAAATAGCAGATCTACAAGCTCGCAGCGCGTCACTCTGTGCCCTTTTCAAGAGTTAATAAGTGTTAAATTTAGGGCTGTCATCCCACAAATAACTTGACTCAAGCTTTCTCATCCATGTCACTGTGCTGATATTTTGTGTTTTCTTCTCCTCAGTGATGATCTACCTGGCTACCAGCGCTACCACACCTTAGCTGAGCCGGTGCCACCAGGTCTGACGTTGCCTTACCAGTACAAGCTGCTGGCTGACATATTCCGCAGTATGGACACCATCATTAGCATGCTCTACAATCGCTCTGAGACGGCGACCTTCGCCAAGGTCAAACAGGGCGTTCAGGACATGACCCACAGGTAGGTGGAAGTTTGCCAGATCAACTCGTATTAAACATAGACTGAAAATATATGGACAGTGGGAAGCCATTGGTTTCCAAGCAGCAAAAATGAAGCTTTTTTGGACCTTGGTATGGGTGTCGCCATCATTGTTTTAATGGTACCAGAGGAATGCTATTGGCTGCCAATGGTCACGTGTAACCGCAGGGATACACGGGACATTATCTTGAGCTTGCCGAAAATAAAGCACACAAAGAAGAACCATCACAAGCCTATGATCACAAGCCCCTCCTACAGAATACCCTGCTATAACATCAAAAATAACATAAATTAAAATGCATATCATGGTGATTGAAACGAGGCTTTAAACTAGCAACAGGAACCATAAAGTATTTATGACAATGTTTATTAAGGTAAGAAAATCAAATGTAAAAGTTCGGGGGAAATTAGTGGAATCCTATGGAGAACATTGCTTGTGGTTGCTTCTGGTGCCAGAACAGCGCAACTAGCTGCCAATCATAGGAACTTTCAGTCGTGTTTGCTTCTTTTTAAATCAGGACAACTACACCCCTGGTATTAAAACGTTCATTGTAGTGGTTTTGGCCTAGCATTTGGAGTGGTGGATTAGATTGCAAATGCATTTTTGACGTCATTTGATAACTCGTGTCTGTCTCGCCCCCTTGTCCAGACGCTTTGAGGAGAGTCATCTAAGTAAAATAAAGACGGTCTTCCCCGATGCCTACACCTTCAGACAGGAGAAGAACATTCCCACCTTCTCGTACAACATCAAGAAGGGAAGCTATCAGCTCACTATAGAGCCTGTCTTTCAATCTGGTGAGCACACACAAACACTAACCTTGAACCACCACGGCTGTCTTGCTATGTTTTCACATGGGTGGGATTTAAGCGATTTGGAGGGGATACTACTTGAGCTTAGGTAAAGAACTTATACTATCCATCTGAAATTGTATTTTGACGCTCTTCTTCAACTTAAAGAATGTTTCTGTGTGTGAGAGGGGAGGAGAGATGGACATATTTTACTAGATTTTATTATGAGGTCAATGCGTTACAGTACATGTCTCCTATATTGCACGATCTATACACTAGTCCTTATTAAACGATCTTGTAGAGTTCAATAACAAAGCAAAGGACTGTGTACAGAAATGTAAAACTCATATACAGTAACTGCCCAATGACACGGAAAGAAGAAGTGTATTTTTCATAGTAAATTATGCGGCACTAAGTACGCTAACCATTACTGCCCGTTCACTCATTTCACTCCAGTCTGTTGATTGGCAAAGAGGCTGGACTCACGTGCATCTACTTTATTCCTTTCATACTTAAAATGTAAATGTGGCGTGCGAATGGGTCACTAACTGTCTTTTGTCCAGGAACATCAAACATAACACATTCTTTGTTTAAATTCAAATGGTTGTCATTGTCTTCATGCTGCCTGAGCTCACTCTGTCTGAGTGTATGGGGATTGGGAGGTGGTCTGCGGGGAGGTACTTTTATTTTAGCGGGGAGGCGGAGGGGAGGCGTGAAAGAAGCGTTCTTAACATTTTAAGAACGTGAACGAATCATTCACGAGTCTTGCTAATGATTCGGTTCTTATGAACGAATCACTCGTGAACGACCCATCACTACCTGACAGTGCTGCTCATTGTTTTCTCTCATTCCATAAGTGGTGTTGTGTTTTTCTGTCATTCCTAATTGTGTGACACGTCCCAGTAAAGTCTTGTGTACTAAGGATGTTTTCCTCCCCTACAGACCAGAATGAGGCTCGTCCTCTCCTTTCAGCCTCTCGCCTCCTGGAGAGAAGACATACCTTCCACCAGAACCTGGTGTCCATCGTTAAACAACACCACCGGGTCAGTCATTACTGCTGCTTTCATTTCATTTGAACCATTATCTCTTACCATAGTACGCTTTCATTTGAACTGGAGTTAGGAGGTTTCGGATATAATAGTTGGTAAAGATTAGATGTCTTTCTTTTTTTTGTCAGCTTTTGCTTTAATTGGAAGCTGAGTGTATGTTTTAATTATATGTGACCATTCTATCCAGTCTGCATCCCACTATATCTTTCTTTCTGTCTTGTTGTCCACAGACCTTTCTGTCCTCGTCGGTTCCCCCACTGTCGGTACCAGATGACCTGCTGACTCGCTGGCACCCGCGATTCAACGTGGACACGGTGCCAGTAGTGGAGTGCAGCCCCCTGCCTCAGCCGCCACACACTGATAAACTCTCCACGGCCCAGGAGGTTCTGGACAAGGCTCGCACACTCATGACGCCCATGACTCCAAAGGTAGACTAGCCTCAAGATTAGAGCGCTGCAATTAGCTGAGTTATCGAGTAGCATGGGTTATTAATATAATATCAATGTATCGACATGAAAACATCTTTATAGGGCTTAATATTAACCATATTAAAGGAGTTGTTCACCCCCAAAATGACTTTTTTTCTATTGATTACTCACACCATGGAGACCATATATATATTTTTTTGATTTGTCGCATTCCTAAAACAATAATTTGATTACAATGAATCTATCCCCATTGAGTCTGGATGCATGGCAGTAAATGTACTAGAATTGTTTTGAATTAGGAATGTGACAAATACAAAAAAATATTATTGAACTTGAGTCTCCATAGCGTGAGTAATCAATAGTAAAAAAAGTAATTTTGGGGGTGAACTACTCCTTTAAGCCTCGTTTTATATTTTGTTGTATGAGAGTGTTGCGTGAAAATCTGCACGCTCATTCATACAGCTTGTAGATCTAATATTCTTATAAATCTGTTGCATAAATTGAGTAGAAATGTTTCTTAAAATGCCATTTGTCTCTAAGAACGAATGTATGTTTTGACCATTTTCATTTTGAAATGTGTTTGTGTGTAGATGGAGAAGGCCCTGGCTAACATGGCTTTGAAAACAGCAGACACGCGGGCGGCAGAGCAGATCCCTCCCCAGACCTCCACGCTCGTTTCCCCCTCAGTGACCGTCACACCTGTCTCCACATCTGCTGCTACCACTCAGACACCAAGTGCTCTCAAAGGAGTGTCTCAGTCTCTGCTGGAGAGGGTAGGTCCTGTGTGCAATACAAGGGCTAATATGTGAAGTTTTATAACCACATTGCCGCTCTGACATCACACTCTGTCTTCACTGTGATGGCACACTAACAGAATCCCTTTTATGCCCATATATGGAGTTCCCTGATGTCATCAATATTAAGCCCATGGGAATGCCCATATATGGAGGCCACATCAGCCACATACCACACTAACAGTCAGATGACATAGACATCATAGGACTTTCACATAACAAATAACTCAAACTGAGTAAACATGTTTGGGTTCTCACAGCATATCTCCATACATGGATCTCCATATATGGGTACCAGGGGTCTCCATTTATGGGTAACTGGTCCGATATACATCACTGGCCAGATGGCAAATAATTGGGGGCAAGGTCGCTTGTCGCCCTGAGGCGTCTTATTGGTTTTAATAACGTTATGTATGAATTGCTAAAACTCAAATAGCTAAAGAGAAGTGGCTGTCACTCGTGGGCAGAGTTGGCATAATTTGTCATCACTTTCACTAGCGTAGTGCCCATTCAGACAATTGTGTTGACAGATTTCACAACTTGCCAGCATGGTGCCCAGTTAGATGGTTGTCGTGTTGACAGATTCACCAGCATAGTGCCCAGTCAGATGGTGTTGACACCTGACAGATTCACCTTAATGACCAGTTCAGGTGGTTGTTTTGGTCAATTTAACAGCACAGTGCTCATTCAGATGGTTCTGTTCTGTTCACAGATTCGGGCCAAGGAGGCGCAGAAGCTGCAGGCAGCCATGACACGGAACCCCGTCCAGGAGCAGCGCCTTCTGATGATGTCCCGTCTGCCGGAGCTGGCCAGGATTCTGCGGAACGTCTTCGTTGCTGAGAAGAAGCCAGCTCTGATTATGGAACTGGCCTGTAACAGGATGGTGGCGAGTTACAGATCAGCCCTGTCTACAGGTTTGTGTTATTATTGAACTGTATCCACTATCAGCACGTAGTGGGAACATAAACGTATTCATAGGTTGCAATTGTAGTCCTACACCTGCCATGTTGATGATCAACACATTTGTTCTGATTGGAGTAGAAGAGCATTAGTTCTGTGCCAGTCAGACATCAAACACCTATCCTTTGTCCAAATTCAAACAAACTAACGAGAAAGTGAAAATAGCCTCCAACTGGCAATGTTCTAGTGGTGCGTTTTTCTTAGGCTGGTCATTAACTGTTGGTCCTCAACATGGTGGGGGTAGGACTACAATTGCAACCCATGAATAGTATGGATGTCACAATTAAAACATTGTCTAATTGCAATTATTTGAGGTAATTGCAATTATTTGAGGTAATTGCAATTATTTTACATAATCGTCATACTCGTTTCCATGAGAAATGTTAATATAGTTTCATACTTTCAAAAAGTAGTGAAAATAGCAGATCTACAAGCTCACAACGAGTCGCATCATATTTCCACTATCAATGTTCTTTTACTGATACTATAAAAGTGTCAAATATGTCAGTAATTTCTTTGTATATTTAAAGGGGCACTCCACCACTTTTCAACCTATGTTCATATAATTGGTCCTCACTCAAAAATAGCTTTTCTTTTTTTCTTTTTTCTCAGAGGAGGGCTGTGGGCTGGTCAGAAACCCATAGTCTTGTGACATCATCGATTACCAATCCAGCTTATAGAAACTGCAGGCTTTCTATTCCTGAAAAGTTGCAATTTTATAGTGGAAGCCATTGTTCTCGCGATATTAAAAATCTAAATATTTTTTTCAAAAATATTGATTAATATTTTTTTTTGGAAAATGATGATGTCACAAGACGATGGATTCTGAACTTCCCACAGCTCTCCTAGGAGACTTGGACTGAGAAGAAAAAAATTGTGATATTTTATCATGAACATTAGTGAGGACCTATTATATGAAGACAGGTTGAAAAGTGGTGAACTACTCCTTTAAGTTGTCATGATTGTCATGTGCAACTTCAAAGCCTAAAAGCCAAACAGAAATGTAATTGTCAACAACAAATACACAATTAAATCGTTACACACAATTATTTGAGTGCCAATTAATCGTCATGTAAAATGTCATAATCGCGACAGCCCTAATGAATAGTGTATATGATAGGACAGAGGAAGTGTCATCAATATTCAATATTGCACACTTTTCTGGAGATTCTACCTAGTAGGGACCGTGATATTGTCAGATGAAGACGGTTGTAAATGATGTCTAATTGGTTTCATTCTCTTTTCAGGAGAGATGGAGAAACACCTCCGGTTGCTGTCAGAGCTGGCCCCTGACTGGTTAGCCGTCCACCCCATCAGGAAGGACATGTACCTGAAACTGACTAAGAGCATGGAACTCAACGTTGTTGTGGACAAACTCAATGCCAAGCTGAAAGAGGAGGAGAGGCACTGATGGCTCACCATTCTCCTCCCATTGAGACTCGTTTTGCGTGGACCTCGTTTGAGCCCCAGTTTCTCTTACTCGAATGGGGAATCTACCTTCACAAGAAGCCAGACATTTTTGGGTTTCTCAGATTTTTTTATATCTTGCAACCTACAGATGATTCGTCAGGTGTTTTAGTATTAAAGGTGCTGTAAGTGATATTTTTGCTTAAAACAAAGTTGTTGTATTCCGTAAGTCATAGCTATAGGGTTTGTTCAGTAACAAGGGCCTCCCTGTTTCTCCCACCTTTTAGTTGACACAAAATATATTTTCAGGTGGGACACCAATCTCATCCAATCGGGAGAGAGGGTTCCAATTTTGTATGCTAATATTTTGTGAGATCACTAACATTTTTGCGGTTTTCCTGTTGTCTCCCTGATTTATTTTACTAAGAGCTGAAGAGAGTGAGACCCCTGTTACTGAACAATGTCTGTTCTACACTTATTTTAACAAAAAAAGAGATTGAATTTGAACTACCGTAAAGGCAGCGTTCATAGCTTCCATACCCCTGTGTAATGGTAGTGTAATGGCAGCTAATGTGCAATACCTTTTTTTTTTTTTTTTGTATATATTTTTACTGGCTTTAGCTGATTAATGCAAGTTAAATACTGACAACTGAAACATTAGTGCAACATGTTTTAATATGTACCGTTATAATTGCGTTTGTGAATTCTGGTACTGCTTTGTTTATCTATAGACTCTTCCTCGCAATTGTTGAATAATGTCACATCTGTTTCAGTTCAAAGTAAAACTTGTGGATTTAATAAATGATTTGACAAATATTTTGTCCCAGAAAAGACGGTGTGAAGGGCGTTATGTTCTAGGAGAGTACAGCAGCCTACTCAAGACGGTGGGCTCTCGTACTGAGCAGGATTACTGTTGCAACGACACATCAGTATTCAGTAGTGTAAAACTAACTGTCTCACAACTGTCTATTTAATATACTGTACAGGGGTCTTCGACATTTTCAGGTCAGGGACCCCTTAGTTGAGAGAGAGAAGCAAGGACCCACAACCTTTCTTAGTTGAGAGAGAGAGAAGCAAGGACCCACAACCTATCCATAGTTTAATTGTTTGACAGCTCGGTGTATTTATTTCAGTGTTGTCCGATATTTAACCGCTTGAAAGTCTGCTCTTTTCCCCAAATTTCACATTTCACTCTACTCAGTCTGCTCTTTTTTTCCCCCTCTACACCAAAGCTTTTTGCCAAAAATAGCCAATCTAGCTCACAGCGGGAGGCGTTGAGCTTGTAGATCTGCTATTTTTCACTCAAAGATTTGGAGGACCCCCTGTTGAAGACCCCTGTACTAGTAGATTACCATTGAGGGATATGCACATTGAGGGATATGCACATTTATCTTAAGTTGCAGTCCTCTGACAGGTCATCTCCCCCTTACAAAAGCTATTATGGCTTGACAATCTTAGGAAATGAAGTGGGAACAGATTGATTTGAGCAGCAATATTTGTATAAAGTCAAACTTTAATATGGTGTTCATTATGAACTCATTGTCAACCGTTACTTCAACAGAAATTGTACAAATCTGATTTAATATTACAATGTCAACATCTGTAAATCTCATTGCAAATAAGACACGGCTAGTTTATTACAAATTAAATGACTGTTTCAATCTACAGTGTAGGGCCCATTCCCACTGGGCCAGATAAACCCATAAAAAATATCTGTCTCCATTCAAGTGGATGGTAAGATACAGATAACTGACATATATATTTTTTATCTGTATCAATAGACAGATATTTTGTATCTGTTTATCTGGCCCAGTGGGAATGAGCCTTAACTCTTTATATTTGCACAATTGGTATGTATCATATTGCCTTGAAACTGACATGGAATGCGTTTCATGTCCAAGCCTTTACAGTAGGTTCAAAACACCGAAAGCAGTGAAACTGACAATGAAGTGAAAGGAATGCTCTTCATTTCCATGGCTTAAAATCCCAAAACAATACAAAGTACTGTACATGGCCAGTAGTACCAGCACTTATGCATCTTTCATGCGAATTTCTAATAGTTTAGCACAGTGTTTCTCAAAGTGGATTCCAGGGACTTTGTGGGGGTCTAAATTGACCCATACAAGTAACTCTAACTGCATATAAATGGACCCTAACAGGTTAATTTGGTTCCATTTGTATACTGTCAGAGTTAAGGGGAGACCATGAAATGTAAAGGTTTGAGAACCACTGGTTTAGCATGCAGCCTAAATAAATTAATAAGGCTACCATGTACACATGGCCTGAGGAGCTTTGTGAATGAGACCCAACACAAAGGTGCTAAAATCCTAGTCATAAAACTACATAACAAGGACGGAAATAAGCAGACATTTTCGTCAGATTTATTCATTCGAACGTCTGCCTGATTCTGATTGTATACATCTCAATCACTATGGAACTAATGGCCACATTACGCAATGGTTGGATTGACCATTACACACGGCTGTCCATATGTAGTTTCCAATCCATCACATGCACATCATGCAGAGTTACTGGAAATGATAACAGAACTGGACCACCAATCCTAATATTAAGCAGCACCTCATTGAGACACTGAATTCTGGGTTGACAATGACTTATGGCTGTTATCTCTCAATTATCATTGAAATGTGGGACGATGGAGAAATATAAATAATTTGGGACTGCCCTGCAAAATCTATGACAAGCCTATTAACCAATTTGGACCTGTTACACCCACAGTATACTTTGTTTTTCAGAAAGAAAAAGAATCGACCTCAGATATAAATGGGTTAAAGGCGTCAATACTGTAGTATACCACAAGTAAGACTCCTTAATCGGGAGATAAACGACCGCCAGGTCGCATGTATGCACAAATTGGACATAGCAACATCATGGTGGCACTAGAAGAGGGGCATATGAGAAACCAGGGGCGGAGATTGTGGTTTGCCAGCCAAGGAGCGTGTGTGCAAAGTTTGGCATGGATAGGGGCAACATTGCCGGAGATAAGAGTAGGGCCAAAAGTGTGACGTGACGGACAGACTGACTGACAGACAGCCGGTTGCCTGGCTCCAGCCAATAGACCCGCCCACTCTCTGAGTGGACTGCTTCTCTTGGTCTGGAAGTGGCATATGACGCATGACTTTCTGTCGGTGTCCTGGCCGATCTGGCGCACCAACCAATGAAATCAATGCAAGACCGAGGAGGGGTGGGTCTAACTTTTGAAAATCAACAGATACAGTGGAGGGGGGGTGACTCACCAGAGTTCTTAATTGCTCCCTTTGAACTTCAAAAGGGTTCTGAACTGCAGTCAGTGATTGAGCCATACAAGTGTCAATAGCTTGTTAGTGATTCTCTCTAATCAATGAAACATCAAAGACAATGCCTGTCATAGAGGGGAGGGGGAGGGGAGAATGTTTTGTGTACACAAGTCAAACACAACCCCTCACACCAGATGTCTTGTGATTGGGAATTTCACATTTTAAATCCCCTCCCCTTTGAAATCTCTTACAATGTCCCCAATGTCAGACTCAAGCTCCAGCACAGAGTCTGAAATCAGGCTAGACAGCCGGTGGAGGTTTTAATAGTAACAATAACAAGTTTGGTGTGCCTGGTTGACAGACTGGGGGGGTTGTTGACTGGGTTGTTAACTGCCAAGTACTGTTTGCTTATTTACTCGCAAACAAAGCAGTAGGTGAGAGATGGCAGCGAGAGATCGGCAAGATAGTGGCTGTCCAATAGATGGGGCCTACATATGAAATTGTCGTGAAATTGGAGCATCATACTGGTGTGTGGATTTTATCATTTTTCTATTCGTGAATATTATATATACAATAAATTAAAAACTAATTTTCATGCGGGCTGCCAACGTTGGTCTGCAGAGCGCAGACCACTAAAAGGTGCGTGCAGTGCGCAGAATCCCTTTTATGCCCATATATGGAGTTCCCTGATGTCATCAATATTAAGCCCATGGGAATGCCCATATATGGAGGCCACATCAGCCACATACCACACTAACAGTCAGATGACATAGACATCATAGGACTTTCACATAACAAATAACTCAAACTGAGTAAACATGTTTGGGTTCTCACAGCATATCTCCATACATGGATCTCCATATATGGGTACCAGGGGTCTCCATTTATGGGTAACTGGTCCGATATACATCACTGGCCAGATGGCAAATAATTGGGAGCAAGGTCGCTTGTCGCCCTGAGGCGTCTTATTGGTTTTAATAACGTTATGTATGAATTGCTAAAACTCAAATAGCTAAAGAGAAGTGGCTGTCACTCGTGGGCAGAGTTGGCATAATTTGTCATCACTTTCACTAGCGTAGTGCCCATTCAGACAATTGTGTTGACAGATTTCACAAATTGCCAGCATGGTGCCCAGTTAGATGGTTGTCGTGTTGACAGATTCACCAGCATAGTGCCCAGTCAGATGGTGTTGACACCTGACAGATTCACCTTAATGACCAGTTCAGGTGGTTGTTTTGGTCAATTTAACAGCACAGTGCTCATTCAGATGGTTCTGTTCTGTTCACAGATTCGGGCCAAGGAGGCGCAGAAGCTGCAGGCAGCCATGACACGGAACCCCGTCCAGGAGCAGCGCCTTCTGATGATGTCCCGTCTGCCGGAGCTGGCCAGGATTCTGCGGAACGTCTTCGTTGCTGAGAAGAAGCCAGCTCTGATTATGGAACTGGCCTGTAACAGGATGGTGGCGAGTTACAGATCAGCCCTGTCTACAGGTTTGTGTTATTATTGAACTGTATCCACTATCAGCACGTAGTGGGAACATAAACGTATTCATAGGTTGCAATTGTAGTCCTACACCTGCCATGTTGATGATCAACACATTTGTTCTGATTGGAGTAGAAGAGCATTAGTTCTGTGCCAGTCAGACATCAAACACCTATCCTTTGTCCAAATTCAAACAAACTAACGAGAAAGTGAAAATAGCCTCCAACTGGCAATGTTCTAGTGGTGCGTTTTTCTTAGGCTGGTCATTAACTGTTGGTCCTCAACATGGTGGGGGTAGGACTACAATTGCAACCCATGAATAGTATGGATGTCACAATTAAAACATTGTCTAATTGCAATTATTTGAGGTAATTGCAATTATTTGAGGTAATTGCAATTATTTTACATAATCGTCATACTCGTTTCCATGAGAAATGTTAATATAGTTTCATACTTTCAAAAAGTAGTGAAAATAGCAGATCTACAAGCTCACAACGAGTCGCATCATATTTCCACTATCAATGTTCTTTTACTGATACTATAAAAGTGTCAAATATGTCAGTAATTTCTTTGTATATTTAAAGGGGCACTCCACCACTTTTCAACCTATGTTCATATAATTGGTCCTCACTCAAAAATAGCTTTTCTTTTTTTCTTTTTTCTCAGAGGAGGGCTGTGGGCTGGTCAGAAACCCATAGTCTTGTGACATCATCGATTACCAATCCAGCTTATAGAAACTGCAGGCTTTCTATTCCTGAAAAGTTGCAATTTTATAGTGGAAGCCATTGTTCTCGCGATATTAAAAATCTAAATATTTTTTTCAAAAATATTGATTAATTTTTTTTTTTTGGAAAATGATGATGTCACAAGACGATGGATTCTGAACTTCCCACAGCTCTCCTAGGAGACTTGGACTGAGTAGAAAAAAATTGTGATATTTTATCATGAACATTAGTGAGGACCTATTATATGAAGACAGGTTGAAAAGTGGTGAACTACTCCTTTAAGTTGTCATGATTGTCATGTGCAACTTCAAAGCCTAAAAGCCAAACAGAAATCTAATTGTCAACAACAAATACACAATTAAATCGTTACACACAATTATTTGAGTGCCAATTAATCGTCATGTAAAATGTCATAATCGCGACAGCCCTAATGAATAGTGTATATGATAGGACAGAGGAAGTGTCATCAATATTCAATATTGCACACTTTTCTGGAGATTCTACCTAGTAGGGACCGTGATATGGTCAGATGACGACGGTTGTAAATGATGTCTAATTGGTTTCATTCCATTTTCAGGAGAGATGGAGAAACACCTCCGGTTGCTGTCAGAGTTGGCCCCTGACTGGTTAGCTGTCCACCCCATCAGGAAGGACATGTACCTGAAACTGACTAAGAGCATGGAACTCAACGTTGTTGTGGACAAACTCAATGCCAGGCTGAAAGAGGAGGAGAGGCACTGATGGCTCACCATTCTCCTCCCATTGAGACTCGTTTTGCGTGGACCTCGTTTGAGCCCCAGCTTCTCTTACTCGAATGGGGAATCTACCTTCACAAGAAGCCAGACATTTTTGGGTTTCTCAGATTTTTTTATATCTTGCAACCTACAGATGATTCGTCAGGTGTTTTAGTATTAAAGGTGCTGTAAGTGATATTTTTGCTTAAAACAAAGTTGTTGTATTCCGTAAGTCATAGCTATAGGGTTTGTTCAGTAACAAGGGCCTCCCTGTTTCTCCCACCTTTTAGTTGACACAAAATATATTTTCAGGTGGGACACCAATCTCATCCAATCGGGAGAGAGGGTTCCAATTTTGTATGCTAATATTTTGTGAGATCACTAACATTTTTGCGGTTTTCCTGTTGTCTCCCTGATTTATTTTACTAAGAGCTGAAGAGAGTGAGACCCCTGTTACTGAACAATGTCTGTTCTACACTTATTTTAACAAAAAAAGAGATTGAATTTGAACTACCGTAAAGGCAGCGTTCATAGCTTCCATACCCCTGTGTAATGGTAGTGTAATGGCAGCTAATGTGCAATACCCTTTTTTTTTTCTTGTATATATTTTTACTGGCTTTAGCTGATTAATGCAAGTTAAATACTGACAACTGAAACATTAGTGCAACATGTTTTAATATGTACCGTTATAATTGCGTTTGTGAATTCTGGTACTGCTTTGTTTATCTATAGACTCTTCCTCGCAATTGTTGAATAATGTCACATCTGTTTCAGTTCAAAGTAAAACTTGTGGATTTAATAAATGATTTGACAAATATTTTGTCCCAGAAAAGACGGTGTGAAGGGCGTTATGTTCTAGGAGAGTACAGCAGCCTACTCAAGACGGTGGGCTCTCGTACTGAGCAGGATTACTGTTGCAACGACACATCAGTATTCAGTAGTGTAAAACTAACTGTCTCACAACTGTCTATTTAATATACTGTACAGGGGTCTTCGACATTTTCAGGTCAGGGACCCCTTAGTTGAGAGAGAGAAGCAAGGACCCACAACCTTTCTTAGTTGAGAGAGAGAGAAGCAAGGACCCACAACCTATCCATAGTTTAATTGTTTGACAGCTCGGTGTATTTATTTCAGTGTTGTCCGATATTTAACCGCTTGAAAGTCTGCTCTTTTCCCCAAATTTCACATTTCACTCTACTCAGTCTGCTCTTTTTTTCCCCCTCTACACCAAAGCTTTTTGCCAAAAATAGCCAATCTAGCTCACAGCGGGAGGCGTTGAGCTTGTAGATCTGCTATTTTTCACTCAAAGATTTGGAGGACCCCCTGTTGAAGACCCCTGTACTAGTAGATTACCATTGAGGGATATGCACATTGAGGGATATGCACATTTATCTTAAGTTGCAGTCCTCTGACAGGTCATCTCCCCCTTACAAAAGCTATTATGGCTTGACAATCTTAGGAAATGAAGTGGGAACAGATTGATTTGAGCAGCAATATTTGTATAAAGTCAAACTTTAATATGGTGTTCATTATGAACTCATTGTCAACCGTTACTTCAACAGAAATTGTACAAATCTGATTTAATATTACAATGTCAACATCTGTAAATCTCATTGCAAATAAGACACGGCTAGTTTATTACAAATTAAATGACTGTTTCAATCTACAGTGTAGGGCCCATTCCCACTGGGCCAGATAAACCCATAAAAAATATCTGTCTCCATTCAAGTGGATGGTAAGATACAGATAACTGACATATATATTTTTGCCAGACCCAGGGGGTCGGCCTACATAAGGCTTTGTCGGTCTGTCGGTCCCTCTTTTCCTCAGTTTGCCTGTCCTCTTTTCCTCTGATTGCCTTGAGTGCCGTCACCTGTACATGACCAGCTGAGTTGAGTTGGCTGATGAGCTGCTGACACTATAAATTCCTCAGCCCAGCTCACAAACATTTCCAGCTGCTCAGCCTATACAATCCTGTGTGTTCATGTGTTAGTTCAGTGCCATACTAGTGAAAACAGCCGATCTACAAGCTCACTACGCTTTGTTGCTGAGACTATAAAATCCTGTGTGTTCATGTGTTAGTTCAGTGCCATACTAGTTTTCATTGCGGGTCTGGCACGTCCAGGTGACCTGGTCTAGTTTATCTGTATCAATAGACAGATATTTTGTATCTGTTTATCTGGCCCAGTGGGAATGAGCCTTAACTCTTTATATTTGCACAATTGGTATGTATCATATTGCCTTGAAACTGACATGGAATGCGTTTCATGTCCAAGCCTTTACAGTAGGTTCAAAACACCGAAAGCAGTGAAACTGACAATGAAGTGAAAGGAATGCTCTTCATTTCCATGGCTTAAAATCCCAAAACAATACAAAGTACATGGCCAGTAGTACCAGCACTTATGCATCTTTCATGCGAATTTCTAATAGTTTAGCACAGTGTTTCTCAAAGTGGATTCCAGGGACTTTGTGGGGGTCTAAATTGACCCATACAAGTAACTCTAACTGCATATAAATGGACCCTAACGGGTTAATTTGGTTCCATTTGTATACTGTCAGAGTTAAGGGGAGACCTTGAAATGTAAAAGTTTGAGAACCACTGGTTTATCAGGCAGCCTAGATACATTAATAAGGCTACCATGTACACATGGCCTGAGGAGCTTTGTGAATGAGACCCAACACAAAGGTGCTAAAATACCTGTCATAAAACCACATAACAAGGACGGAAATAGGCAGACATTTTGTCGGATTTATTCATTCGAACGTCTGCCTGATTCTGATTGTATACATCTCAATCACTATGGAACTAATGGCCACATTACGCAATGGTTGGATTCAATTCAATTCAATTCAATTCAATTCAATTCAATTCAATTCAATTCAATTCAATTTTATTAAAGTGTCAAATCATAACAAGTTATCTCAAGACACTTTACAAAGGCTAAAGAGCCATGAGAGAGAGAGAGGAGAGAGGGAGAACAAGGGAGAGACAAGGGAAAGACAACAAGGGGCACACGCACACACATACACAGGTCCCGCATGCGTATGTACAAGAACGAACGAACGAACGCACACACACACACACAGGCGCTGCATGCGCACGCGTGTGTAGGGGGAGGGGAAGGGGAGGGGAGGGGGAGGTAAGGGTAGGGGGGGTGGGGGGAGGAGAGAGAGAACCCGAGCAGAACCTGTACCTGTGAGGTACCCCCCCGAGAGAACTCGAGTGGATACCTCACAGGCCCGAGGCCCCCACCCTGAGCAAGCAATTTGCTACAATGGTAACGAAAAACCCCCTCTTAAGGAGGAGGAAACGTCAGGCAGATCCTGACTCTGGGGTGGACAGCCGTGCTGCCTCGACCGAGATTGACCATTACACACGGCTGTCCATATTTAGTTTCCAATCCATCACATACACATCATGCAGAGTTACTGGAAATGATAACAGAACTGGACCACCAATCGTAATATTCAGCAGCACCTCATTGAGACACTGAATACTGGGTTAACAATGATTTATGGCTGTTATCTCTCAATTATCATTGAAATGTGGGACGCTGTTCTGGTCAAGTGGGACAATGGAAAAATATAAATAATTTGGGACTGCCCTGCAAAATCTATGACAACTTAAACCATGTGGACCTGTTACACCTACAGTATACACTATACAGTTACAGTATATATTTTTCAGAAAATGTGGATTTAGAAATGGGTTAAAAAGCGTCAATACTGTAGTATACCACCAGTAAGACTCCCTAGTTAAGAGAAGCAACTGTCAGGTCTCATGTATATACAAATTGCCTTATAAACCTCATGGTGGCGCTAGAAGAGAAGCATGTAAGAAGTCAGGGGCGGAGGTTGTGGTTTGCCAGCCAAGGAGCATGGATAGGGGCAACATTGCCGGAGATAAGAGTAGGGCCAAAAGTGTGACGTGACGGACAGACAGACTGACTGACAGCCAGTGGAGGTTTTCATAGTAACTTGCGGCCTGACGGTCGCAATAACAACTTTGTTGCGCCTGGTTGAGATGGACAGACTGGGGGGGTTGTTGACTGGGTTGTTAACTGCCAAGTACTGTTTGCTTATTTACTCGCAAACAAAGCAGTAGGTGAGAGATGGCAGCGAGAGATCGGCCAGATAGTGGCTGTCCAATAGATGGGGCCTACATATGAAATTGTCGTGAAATTGGAGCATCATACTGGTGTGTGGATTTTATCATTTTTCTATTTGTGAATATTATATATACAATAAATTAAAAACTCATTTTCATACGGACTGCCAACGCAGAATGGTCTGCAGAGCGCAGACCACTTTAGTGTGCGCAGTGCGGACCCCAGGTTGGAGAAACTAAATCATTCAGCCATAGCCAGAGAACATTTGGCTGGTCAACACCCTGTACATTAAGGACTTTTCATGAATGTAAAGACAGCTGTTGAGAGAGGGCTTCAGTACTTGACCAGTGAGAAGACATTGTGTGGTTTCAGTTTGTCTGCTCCCTTCAGATCTTCAAGTTCGACAATGACCAAGCAGCCCAGCACCTCTGCCTGCTGCTTTTGCATCAGCTCACAGGCAGCTGTAAGGGTCCCTGGAAATACACACAAACACACACCCTGTTAAAAGCTACACATAAAGTTAAGTACTGAGCAGTGGCATGACACCTCAATTTTGAAGTGCTTATGAAGGGAGGCTTATTTATACAAAAATGAATACAATTTTAGTTTTGACCAACATAAAAAAAGCCTTTTGATACTTTTTTTGAGATTTCTTTGCAGGAATTTCACGGCGGCCACGACGGCCATGTCGTTGCCCCTCTCTTTGGCCGTGTGCCCCTCGAAAAATGACATGCCCAAACGGCCACAGTGGCCGTGGTGCCCGGCGCCCACAGCAGTCCATTAACTGCTTATTACCGCTTTTTCCTCTGCGCGATTTTCCAGTCATTACGGTAACAGCAGTGCGTGGTTGGTTGAGCTGCTCACATGACCAGTACTATATTCGATTTACGTAGCAGCCGCCGCATAGCTGCCGGAGTCCCGCGAGCCGCGACCACCGCGACACAGTGTTTATACAACAACACACAAAAGCATCACTGGGCTAAATGGGAGTTATCTAACGCAGCCTTTTGAATAAATCCCGATGTGCGAATGAATGCCTTCAAACGGAGCTCTGCTGAGCTCAGAACAACAACCGAAATGCAGCGCTAAGGGAACCAAATCTATTCTTTCCCCAAGAGGCTGAGCTGTCAGAAAGTTCATTATTCCAAGTAGGCTATTCCGAGTTGAGGAAGGATCACTCCGCGAACGGGAGGGAGGAGCTCGTGTGTGTGTGTGCGTGCACATGACCAGTGATGAAAAAAGTACTTAAATGTTTTACTTAAGTAAAAGTATCAATACTGCAATGTAGATATACTCCCATTGCAAGTAAAAGTCCTCAAATTCAAAATGTACTTGAGTAAAAGTACAAAAGTATTGGTATCAAATGTAGGCTACTTAAAGTAGCCTACCAAAAGTAAAAGTACAAAATGTTTGAAAATAGCAGATCTACAAGCTCACAACGCGTCGTTATGCGACACATTTTGAGCTTGTAGATCTGCCATTTATTCTACAAGCTTGGCTATTTTCAAACAGCCTAAATAGGGCTAAAGTGGTTCATGTATGTTTTATAATATTATGATTTATATATGCAAACTAAAGTAACTGGTAACTAAAGGATTCAAATAATTGTAGTGGAGTAAAAGTACAATATTTGGATCTGAGATGTGGAGTAGAAGTAAAAGCAAGTTGGAAATACTCAAAATTACAATTAACAATTAAGTACAATACTTAAGTAAATGTACTTAGTTACTTTACACCACTGCACATGGCAAAACCAAAAATAAACAGTTTCTTGATATTTATAAATTAATTATGACTGTGGCGTGGACTTAAATCATTGTTTTAATTGGTGGCCTTCTTGCCCTGGCACTTGGCCTTTGTGCCCTCAAGAAATTTACAACATTAAAGGCCAAGTGGCCTTGCCCCTAAAATGACGAAATTCCAGGCCTGGACTTGCAATTAATACTAATCATTATCAAAGGCAAAGAATCACACTTGTTTCCTCCTCAAATGAACCCTTTCATTGCCTAAAGGGCCTATCAACACGTTTCCACTGGTAGGGTACACTATGTTTACAAGCCTCAAAATCATAGTAAATCAAAACCATCAGGTTGCAGCAAAGACAAAGAGATACACATTTCAGTCAATTACCCCTGGCTCAGGTGATTAGATAAGAGACCAAATCCCTTTATCTGAATCTGTCACAACACGTGATAAGAGAGGTGATATTATGGTTAGGGACAAAAAACGTGTTCCTTTATACAAGAGGTCTTCAACGTTTTCAGGCCAAGGACCCCTTAGTTGAGAGAGATGAAGCAGGGACCCCCACAACCTGTTCATAGATTCCATATAGTTTAATTGTTTGACAGCACAATCATCAGTGTATTTTGGATGCATGTCAATTTGTGTTCTCAGATAGTTAACCACTTGAACCGTCAATACTTAATACACTTGACCTTTCACTTTGTACTTAGTCCTTTTCCCCTCTACACCAAAGCTCTTTGCCAAAAATAGCAGATCTACAACACCATCGTGAGGCATTGTTAGCTTGTAGATCTGTTATTTTTGGCTAAAGTTCTCAGAATATGGACGCTAGGGTTAAGTGGTTAATATAAAAAAGGAGAAAAAAAAGTTTCTATCACTCAAAGATTTGGAGGGCCCCCTGTAGTAACGGACCCCCTGTTGAAGACCGCTGCTTTATACAATAAAGTATCATAATAAGTACAATTTGCAATGATTCCCAGCATGTTGCAAAAATGTAATCACGCTTTATTCTCTCTCTCTCTCTCTCTCTCTCTCATTCATACACTGGTGGGATTCATTGAAAATCGTGGGTGTAAAAAAGAATCCGTTTTTGTCCCTAACCACATCACCAATCTGGTCACGTTGTGACAGATTCAGATAAAAGGGAATAGGCCACTTATCTAATCACCTGATGAAGGCCAGGCCCAGATTGTTTGAAACTTTGTGACAATTCTTTTTACAGTAAATATTTTTTTGAGCTACAACTTGGGTGTGCACAACATTTCTCTTTGAAAACTGTCAGGACTGGGTGCTACACACTCCTTGTTTGATGGTAGCAGCGGAACCTGGTCACAAGGTTCATCTTCAATTTAGGCATTTAGGGTTCCAAGTAACTTTTAACTAATTTGCCGCGATCCCCGACGAAACAGAAGATTTCCCGCTGTACTGCCCTGCCATGCCCGAGCAACCCGAAGATTTAATTAGCTTTAATCATTATTTAAAAAAAATTAAAAGTATGATCGCTGTTTATCGGCGATTCTGACTCTTTAGGCCCGCCTCCTAACTGTATCCGGACGCATTTCCTGTTTTGACCGGATCTAGGTTTCCCTATCCGGTCTGAGGCCGCGTCATATTTCCGCTTCCATAGGTTTGCATGTAAACAAAGGAAGGAGCTGCACGGCCATAGAATGGTCTTTTATCACGCGATTCTTTTTATTTGGAAACTGTTATGAGTCTTTTACCCGCCTGGCATATGATCTGCGCACAGATCGACTCTGTATGTGCGCGAACGTGCCCACACAGGACCATAGCGCACAGCTCGGCCTTTTACATGATTTTTTATGTAAACAGTGGCAGATACAGCCTGACAACGGAAATGTCTTTTCCCAATGGGATTGTTTTATTCGAAAGCTGTGGTCGGGGCTACACGCCACCTACATGATACATGCACAGATCGTGCGCGATGCGCGCACGTGCCCACGTTAAAAGGTAAGGACAATTTGGCAGTTGCTGAGTTCAACCATGTTTAAAATCGCAGCAAATGAGTTAAACTGATTACCTCCAGTGGCTAAAAGGTCATCGATGAGCAGAACCTTCTGTCCGGGAATCAAAGCATCTTCCTGGACCTCAACTTCAGCCTGAAATATTAACAACAATGGAGACATTTACCTCCTAGAACAACATCTCCAGATTTGCTGTGAAAGTCATCACATTGTGTACAGAGAAAGTGGTCTGTGTGAGTCTACTAAATATACATTTTTTGCTGGAACTTTCAAAGGCTATGCTAAAATAACACAGCAAATCGTTAACACTGATATGCCTTCTTCATCATAATATACCTTTTCAACTTCAAATGGAACAAAAATATTCAAAAATAATATCAGCTCAATATTGGGCCATTATTCAGACATTTTAAATGTCTGATTAAATATGCATCCCTGGCTGTATATGGAATACATGCAGTGTCAGTAACCGCAATTCTAGGGCTAGGTCACATCAAGGTGTTCTAATGTGGGCATGACTAACTTATTCAGTTTGACTGTTTTGTTTTATTTACGGTATATGTGATTAGTGCATGATACTACACCTCATTCCAAGCTCCATCAGAAAGATGGGTTAACTTAGAACAGAATGTTCTTGAAGTAAAGAGGTTGATAGTATGGTTTTGTCTCGGAACCTCTCCCTCCGCTATGCAGCTCCGAGATGAGGTTCCTCTCTGTCGTCAACCAGAATCGTCCGACTGGGGTGAAGAAGATCCGCCGTTAGCGATCACTTCTTACCTTTTGTGATCATTCTATCCAAAAAGTAAAGGTTCTATGCCGGTCTCTCATCTGTTTACTTCTCAAGCGTGGAAGAAAATTGAAGCAAGGGGTTGAAATAAAGAGTTTATATCGCTCATTTTGTCAGCCGGTTCTGTGTTTTCCCCATAGACTAACTTCCGGGCTCCCGTGCTTTTGGATAGAATGTTCACAAAAGGTAAGAAGTGTTTGCTAACGGCAGATCGTCCACCCAGTCGGAGGATTCTGGTTGACGACAGTGAGAATCCTCATCTCGGAGCTGCATAGCGGAGGGAGAGGTTCCGAAAGGAGCTACTTGTGTCTGCATGTTTTACCTTGCCATATTCGAGGCTGTAAGACACAGACACAGTGGGTCCAGGCAGTTTCCCGATCTTCCTGACCATCACGAATCCCACGTTTAACCTCTGGGCCAGCAGAGGCCCAAACAGAAAGCCACGTGCGTCTAGACCTGAAACACACACACACACACACACACACACACACACACACACACACACACACACACACACACACAGTTGAAATCATTCCTGTATTACCTAAAGTAGCCCCCATTACTTTACTACTTCAGTTGTAGTATATGTCTGTATGATCATGTCTGCTTGCCTACAATCAGGTCAACTTGCTGGTATGTCTGCTTCACATGTTCTTCAAAGAGGTCGATCACTGCTTTCAGAGCTGCAGGCTCCTTCAGGAGTGGACAGATATCTCTGTACAGTAACACACACACGCGCGCGCACACACAAAAACAAACACACACACACACACACACACACACACACACACACACACACACACACACACACACACACACACAAAGTGGCACATCATTAAAGGTGATTTGCTTGTTAAAATAGGCGTTAAAAGGTTCTATATTCTGATAGTGGTCATTGCTATGTAGTTTTTGTTCAGTAACAGGGGTCTGTCTCCCCCATCTAGTCAGCCCTTTAAACAGAAAATGCAATTTCAGGTCAGGATAACAATTAGACAACAATTAAAATGGAAATGAGCCTCTTATCCTTTCCAGCATCCTGTTTTGTATGAACCTGTACCTATGTGCTTTCTCTTTAAACTGTTAACTCACTTAGCGCCGAGCGACTTTCGGGGCGACTAACTAATGATGGCGTTTAGTGCCGAGCGACTCGGAGCGACTTTTATATAAAAGCATTGTTTAAGCTTTTAATTTGGGTTGATAGACGGAGCGGAACGGTTAGCTTACCTTCGACTAGCATACAGATGAAAACCGTGAAAAAAAAGGATACGATTATGACGTCACCTTTAAGCCATAGCTTCCTGTTTACGTAGGCCTCTGTTAGCCGCTAGGCTCAATGCAAACCATCCGACCCTCACGTAGCTTCACTAGGTCGGATTTTGATTCGGAAACTTTCTGTGTGGCATCTATATACGTTCCGATGCCCATACCAATGGTGGTTTGAGACGATCAAGCACGAATTGAGCAGTATTGAGCTCAAATGGCGGCCCGCGGCCTGTCCATTGAATGTCAATGGAGAGCATGTCATTGTACCATCCTGTTATGTCATGAACCTTGTTTTTTATTCTGACTTAACATGGGACCATGGAAAGTCTATGAGCTATGGCTCACTCTAGTGGTCATCTTGTGGCATCTGCAGGCACGTGTACCTGTTTATGTAATGTGATTTTGGGGATTCAATATAGCTATTTCCTGGCGTTATAAGCGCAGATTCATATTGAAATCTGGCTCGCTCGGCGCTAAGTGAGTTAATAAAGTATTCAACCCAATCAATGCCTCAAAAACTTCCCCATCTACCAAAACAAACACCAAAATACAGCGAGAGGGCAGTGTGTTTCTGCAGGGAAACACTACTCCAGTGGATGAAAACTAATGTGTTACCATGTGTTATGTAAACAAAACACATGGTCAAAGTTACGTCATTATATGCCTTTAATAAAGACACGTGTGTCATATTGTCTTGTTAATTGTATGTCATGATGTTTGAATAAAGATTAAAAAAAGAGGCAGGAGATCCCCGTTATGAAAAACACTCACAATCAAAATATTGATGTTTCACCTTTTCTAGTCACACGAGACTTTTCACACAAAACTGTTCCCTTTCAACGCAATTCCATTGAAAATGGATCGAGTGTCACGTCGTTGTGTGTTCTCTGTGTTGTAGGGGGAACGTAACATAAAAGCTACATCAAGACGTAAAACAATGTTAAATCACTTCCCATTCAGTCAGACCATGTGACAGCTTCACTGTGGGTTTAATAGCTTACTACTACTACTGAACTCAGGCTCGCATTGTTGCGACCGTAGGTCGCAGTTACTTGCACACTATCCAAACCTCCACCGGCTGTCCCTCCGTCACTCCCTCCGTCACTCCCTCTGTCACACGTCACACGTCACACTTTTGCCCTGCTCATATCTCTGCAACCGTTGCCCCGATCCATGCCAGATTTTGCACACACACTCCTTGCCTGCCAAACTACAACCTCCAAGGACCCCCGGAGTTTCGGGGACCCCCAGGTCCCTGGGGGACCCCCAGGTGTAAAAAATTACCAAATGTGCAAAAATGACCAAATGACCACCCCAACGGGGCTGCTCTCTCTGTGTCACACACACACACACACACACACACACACACACACACACACACACACACACACACACACACACACACACACACACACACACACACACACTCTCTCTCTCTCTCTCAAACATAATGTGTGACCTGCCAAGTGGCAAGGAATGTTGCCACTGTCCTCTCTCTCTCACTCTCACACACACACACACACACACACACACACACACACACACACACACACACACACACACACACACACACACACACACACACACACACACACACACACACACACACACACACACACCCCTTCACACCAGGGAGTCCAGGAAGGATGAGCCTCCATGCTTAAGTGTCAGGTGATCATTGCTGAAACCTCAGAACAATAGCCACATATTAGCAACCATAAATACAGATGCCCACCCTTTAGCTAACAGAAACTGCTTTTGTAAATGCTGGAATGTTAAAAAGGTCATCTCTTTCACTTTCAATTGTATACATTAGCTATTGTTCATAACTACACAGTCATGTCATCAAAATGCATCTGTCCCATCTAGCGCCACCATCTGGCTGATTTTTAAAAAACACATTTTTGGACACTGCTCCTACAGAATTTGCCCTAAAATCACACAAACCACTACACAGTATCTCTACAGTCACCCTGCTCCTACAGATTTTGCCCTAAAATCATGCACACCAGTACACAGTATCTCTACAGTCATGTAATCACAACGCATCTGTCCCATCTAGCGCCACCATCAGGACGATTTTGCACAAACTACTTTTTGGCCTATTTATGGAGATAAGCGACCAACGGTCGCTTATCTCCCGATTAGGGAGTCTTACTGGTATTATTTACGTTTTAAATTAACATATTATTTACCTAAAGAGAATCCCTTTCTTTGGGAAGTCCTGGACCGCTTTGATGTGGCTTGAAACAAGCTGTAACTTGGATTGTTTTTGGTCTGCCATAGCGAGGTAAATTGGTCCGTATCATCCAGCTGCTGTCATACACACTCCTATGAACGAGCTACAGTCCTCTGGCTGAATGATAGAGATGGGACGTTCGTGAACGAATCGAGTCTTTTGAACGGCTCTTTGAAATGAACGATGGGATCCGGTTCGCAGTAGGGAGCCGTTCCTTTCTAAATAAACAGTTGTGGGGAAAAAGTACAAACATCCACAAAGTAGAAGTTTGATATTAAAATGTACTTGAGTAAAAGCGCAAAAGTATTGGTATCAAAATGCACTTAAGGTACCAATAGTAGAAAGTACTCATTTATGCAAAATGTTCACAAGTTTTCCGATGAATAAAAACAAAATGTAGGAAAAAGAGATTAAATAAAATGAAAATAGCTCACAATCAGACACAATGTGTCGCGTTAACTTGTGACGCTTTGTGAGCTCGTAGATCAGCTATTTTCAAATGGCCGAAATGTATAGAGTTCAAGTGATTTGTAATTATAATCCAAATGTACAAAGTTACAAGTAGCCTAAGTTGTAAGTAAAATTACTCTTTTGAACGGCTCTTTGAAAGGAACGGATCCCAGGGATCCGGCTCACTTCAAAGAACGTAAATCCCATCTTTACTGAATGAAGTGATGTGCGCCTGCGCAAAGAAAACGTGTGTTAGCTTTAGCTTAGCTGCAAACTGTTAGTTTGGCGCAGCTTGCTTCACTTCAGCTATTTTACGTGTTATTCGTATATCTGTTATAACGTATATCTTTTGCATTTATTGGAATAAAGTTGGGGTTTGCGACAAATGTATGCCTTTTAATAAAACCACTTAAATCAATGAATGATTGCGTTAGAGCTGCATTCTGTGAGCAAATATAGAATATCCGGTGTTGGAACTGGCAAATCTAAGACTTCCGGTTTGATTCATTCGCCTTCAAAATAAAATAATAGCAATTAATGCTTTTGAAAAACGTAGAATTTGCAAATTATATGCTCATTAAAATATAAATTAAGCATTTAAACAAAGCCATACAACAAAAACATATGTTTATTTGTAAATAAAATGTTTTAATAACAATAAATAAAACTAAATAGATAGGCTACATGCTGTTTACTGGAGTGAGCCTTTACAAATTGGACACTGGACAACAGACGGCTCTTCGTGTCGGAACTTATGACACACGCACGCGTTCAGGGTGACCTCTACCACACCACAATCTACGCTAAGCCAGAGAGGTGTCAAATAAAGTGCTGTTGGCTTACAGTGCGACCAGACTCACAAAAAGCACCATGTTCTGACTCTAGTGGGTGCTGGACGGGAGGCGTCTCTTTCCGTCGGCACTTTGAACACATGCACACGTTCGGGGAGACCTCCTCTTCCACACCACAAACTCCGCTAAGCCAGAGAGGTGTAAACTAATATTTGCTGGCCTTCCAGTGCGGCCAGACATAGAAAAGGTCCCATTTTCAGACGGGAGCTGGACGGGAGGCATTGCCTCTGAAGCATTTACCCCAGTGTGAATCCTGAGGTGTCTTGTCAAAGTGTTGCGTACGTTGCGTACGTACGCTGAATGATTCACCACACACATTGCATAAAGGGCTTCACTCCCCTGTGGATCTTCATATGTTTTTTTATGTACTGTGGTCACTGAAGCATTTAGTACCACAGTCTTTGAATGCTTACCAATACATTTTTTCACCAATGTGTTCATAAAGGTACACCTGTTAAGGCAGAGGGCCTATATACTATATATTTAGTATTTTAACTTATTTTAACTAGGAGCCAGTGAAACGAAATTTCGTTCATTTATGCATTTCATGTATATGTTGAATGACAATAAAGCTATCTATCTATCTATCTATCTATCTATAGCGACCCTGTAAATTACTTTTTTCATCAACGGCAACCCTGAGTGAGTCTTTTTTTTTTCTTCTTCTTCTTTTTATCACATCGTAACACAACACATATACTTAAAGAAAATACAGTTCAAAATCAAAACCAGGATTTCGGTGGAAAGGTTTGTCATCGGGCAAAGACCAAATGCACTTTTCACACCATGTGGCCAAAATGTGGAGTGGCCTATCCCAAAATACTAACAAATGTATGTAACACCACAAAGCATTGAAGAAACATGTCATGGGACAATGATGAAAACAAAATACATTTGAAGAAAGGTTTCATTTATTTAAACAGTTTATTATTTTAACAGTACTTTATGCACAAGTATTCTCCTTGGTGAAGGTTTGCTCTCAACACCATACAGAGAAAATCCTTCATGCACACTTTACGACTTACAGTCCGTCTTCCACATCTGCAGAACCACCCCAACTGTCAAATACAGCCGTGTTTACAATGAGTGTTTTATTTTATTTTAAATGAGCCAGCATGTGTTTTCTTAACCCATTTAGGCCTAGAATTATTGAATGCTTTAACTATTGAAAAATAGCAGATCTACAAGCTCACAGCGCGGCACAGAGTGCCACGCTGCGAGCTTGTAGATCTGCTATTTTTGAAAAAGTAGTGAAAATGTGTGTAAATCTTTGAATATATGTATTTTTAAAGCGAACATTTGTAACTCAAATTTTGCTTCTGGGGGGTCCCTGGATCTAGATATTTTGAGACGGGGGTCCGTGGCCAAATAAATATCAATTTTGGGGTCCTTCACATGAAAGGTTTTGAGAACCACTGACATAGTAGTCTCTCAAGAACAGACCAACTGAGCTCCAGTTAAGTGAAAAGGACCTTTTCTTTGACGATGGCTGGCCAGATTGCTGAAATAGAAACATAGGTTTTTCAAAAAATCTTAGAAGGATTCAAAATACACTTATAGAATCGGGTCAAAATTATAATTTTCATGATTTTTCAAAAATAGCAGATATACAAGCGGCACTAGTTAAAGCATAAAATAATGATATACAATAATGAGTTCCTGTTCTGATTGGGTTTTAATCCAGAACTGTCAAAGAAGCATTTACGGCAGGTGGTATGAGTATGGCTCCTGCCCAGAGTGAGTCCTGAGGTGTCTTGTCAAATATTGGCGTACACTGAAGGATTTATCACATTCACTGCATTTGAAGGATTGATCACATTCACTGCATTTGAAGGATTTATCACATTCACTGCATTTGAAGGATTTATCACATTCACTGCATTTGAACGGCTTCTCTCCTGGGTGGCTCCTCATGTGCACCTCCAAAAGGCAAGGTTGGGCAAAGCATTTCCCACAAATGGCACAAACGTGTACTTTCACATTCTTCTGTGCTCTAGTGCAGTGTTTCTCAAAGTGGATTTCAGGGACTCTCTAGGTTCATTTATAGGGATCTAAATGGACCCTTACAAGTCTGTAACTCTGACAGTGTACAAATGGAACCAAAGGGACCCTAACAAGGTCCCTTTGGTTCCATTTGTACACTGTCAGAATTAAGAGGAGACCTTGAAATGTACAAGTTTGAGAAACTCTGCTCTGTCTTTGAGAAACTCTGCTCGAGTGTCTTTGACCTCTGCATTAACACCCCCCTTGTCTTCCATAGGTAATGTTTGCAGTGAGTCTTTTGTCTTTTAAATGAGTCCACACGTGTTGTCCTAAAGTGGACTTCCTTCCGAAGCATTTACCACAGGTGGGGCAGGCGTATGGCCGCTCCCCTGTGTGGCTCCTCATGTGTCTCCCCAAAAGGCAGGTTTTTCCAAAATATTTCCCACAAACGTCACAAACCTTTGCTAACATTCTTGTGAGTTTTCAGGTGAAGTTTGAAATCCTCCTCTGTCTTGAAGTGCACGCCACGCAGCCCACAGTCATCTTTAGGGTAACTATCCACATGATTCACCAACGAGACTTCGGAGTGAAAATCCTTCCCACATACTTTGCAGATGATGGAGGATTTCCGCTTTTTCTTCATCCGCGGTGTCTTAACTGTCAGCGTGCTTGGCCTCCACTCTTCACTTCTGTCACTGTCTGTGTCTTGAGTGGCATTGCTGAGCTTCCAGTCCTCGTCTTCGTCTCCATTTTCAGCCTCAGAGAATCCTGGAGATGGAACCGCTTCATCAGTCTCTATGGGCATCTGCTCTGCTGAAGTGACGGGCACAGGTTCTTCCTCTTCTTTGCAAATTTCATATTCACGTTTCACACACTGAGGAGTGAATGTGTCATGGATGGTGTCGTCCTCTGGTCTCTGCTCTGCTGAAGTGACGGGCACAGGTTCTTCCTCTTCTTTGCACATTTCATATTCATGTTTCACACACTCTGGTCTTCTGTCCTGGCTGCTGCTCAAAGGTCGGGTTCTTCTGCCTCGGACTGGAATTCCACTCCTGCTGCTGCTCAGTGAGGTAATCCTCCTCCCACACAGAGAGGTTGGGCTGTGCTTCCTCTGAGGAGCAGGAAAGGAGAAGAACATTTTAAAGGACCACTTTGTTTTTTTACAACAAGGTTTCATATTTTAGATTGTAATTAGGGAAAAGAAAAGATGAGTGTTAAAATGTTTTAATTTGCTTCGTTCTATTGTTTTATCGCATTTGCCGTGCTAAAATGTGGGGCATGCGGACAAGTGACTAAACGTCTTTTTAGACACAATAAGCCAGCAGTTTCTTTATTGCTTTTTACAGTAACACTTCTAGCCCCCATAAGTCACATCCAACCATGAAAGGTTGCGTTGTATCTGGGAATGGGCTTATTCTGTGTAAAATTACATATTTAGCCACTTGTACGCATGCCCCCAGCCACTGCATTAAGAATCTCTAAAACAATAGAAATAATTGATTGGTGCAGGACTGAGCATGGATCAGATTGTAAATACCGTAATTTATCTATTTCACTGCAGATTTAGGTTATCATCCCTAACCCTTAAATTCAACAAATTCTTTCAATGGACTAAAATCTTGTTTTATTTGATGCCCTTCCTGCCCTGGCATTTGGCCTTTGGCTTTGTGAAATTGTGCCCTCAAAAAATGCCAAGTGGCCTTGCCCCTAAAATGATGAAATTCCAGGCCTGATTGTATCCAGTAATTTGGGGGCATAAAGTTGATGGATGAAATTAACTCTGATACTGGTAATGATGTTCACATCATGAACACTTTACATTACTTAAGATCATTTATCAAAAGTTAAAGTTTTAACATTTTGGATTGGACAATAAATAGCCAATTTTACATAAGGTGCCCCAGATCCTATTCCTATCCCTGAGGTTGCTTGCGGGCTACATAGCAATCAAATGTTCAGATAACACAGGGGCGTAAATTGGGTATGGCAGGGGTATGCAGCTGCCATACCCTGGGTCCAGGGGGTAAAATAAAAGTTACTTTTAAATATAAATCCATGAATGTCTCTTTGTCTATCTGTGCTGGTTATTATGTTGTAAAATTACAGTAAAATAACTACAAATGCAACATTTTACAAAATGGTCACTTTAACAAGGTATTATAATTGTATTCTCCACACTAATCTTGACAGAATGGTATATTCCCAGGTTCTGCCGTGTTCCGGCGGTCAGCTGCACAGGTGCAGTTAATTGTTAATTGTGGCACGTTTACTAACATGCCAAGTTTAGCTGCAGTTGAACAACCATCCAGTCCAAGAAACCGTAGAAACGGGGGGAAAATAAAATGTACTTCTTATGTATCATGCCTGTTGCTAAGGTATGGCAACATGACTGGTGCCTTGCGTGCAAGACACCAGTCATGTTGCCATACCTTAGTTTTTTCTGAACTGACGCCACTGAGATAACACATCATTTAAATTGACCTGATGTTCTAGTTAAATTGTAATTAACAGATACACACATACCGTACTTGAAATTATATTTCTGATCTCTCGTTTGGTCTGGAACATTTCTTCCTCGTAGCCTGCGATGATCTTCTCAACAGCTTCCACGATCTCATCAGCAGCCGCAGACAGAACCTGCTTCACAAGGACCCGAAGACCTTGAATTTGACTCATCTGGCTATCTAATGGCCCTGATCACAATGACTTAGGGACAGAACGAAATTTATGGAGGGGGGTCACTGGAGGAAATGTATATGCCCTGATATAAAATGCTATGACCCTCCCTCTGTATGTGGGAAAAAATCAGTGGCCCTCCCCAACCAAAAAAAGAAAAGAAGATGGCCCTCCCCTAAAACATAACATTTTATACATGAGTAAAATGATCCCTAAAAACATAAACTTATTCATAAACGCAACTGCAGTAATAATAGCACTATATACGAGAACATGAATAAAGCAAATTCACCTCCCCCTATGAGACTCGAACCGCCGGCCCCACGGGACGAATGGATCGTTAGCACAGTGACTAATGCACTGAGCTATCTTCACAGATAACATTTTAGTGAATAAAAGTGAACTCTAGAACTTAAGCTACCACTTCTATATCATATGATGTTACAGGACTTAGGAGAAGGCTATGAATGTTTAATCTGTAAACTCACCGCTTCATCTATCTGTCTGGGAAATTTTATACGCAAATGTGAAAGTGAAGAAAAATGCTTTCCATTGGAACACTGCCATCCTTTAAGATGATCCACTGCCGGCCGAACTTAACCCTATATATTAAAACAGGGATGCCATATGTTTCATCAATGAGACTATCCCTAAAAGATTCCCGTTGTGGTGGAGAAAGAAAACGAAGCCAAAATCAAAATCCAAACAGCCACACACACGCAATTCCAGTAGGACTTGCCTAACCCCTCTGATCTTCTTGTTGTCCGTGCTCTTCTCTAATTTAGTTTCGAGTCTGACAAGACTCTCCTCAGCAGAGAGGGTCTGCAGCGAAGCTCTTAAATTGTGATCCAAGTAACTTTTAGTACGCACATTTGTTCTCTTGATGTTGTAAGACGCCATGTTTGTTGTGTTCTGAACTTTTCCCTCTGACTAAAAGTATTGTCGCTGCCAGGAAGAGCGTCAGTGATTGGCCAGAAACTGCACACGCCTACTGGCTGGATAGGCCAAGCTAAATGATTGACACATAGAAGGAACAATGGGAAAGGCTCAATAGCCCAGCTGTTGGGAAAAACCAAGATAAGCAACGGAGGGGTGTCAATGACTATTGTTGTACTATTATTCAGGAAAGCTGTAAAGAAAATATGCATATAAAATCCGGGCTCATTTTAAAAATAAAAATTGGATGACCCTCCCTTGGACTCAAAGTAAAATTTGATGACCCTCCCTCAAACTAAAACTAAAAAGACATGACCCTCCCCTATTTTCCTCCAGTGACCCCCCTCCATAAATTTCCCTAGGTCCCTTAACGAGAGCAACGATTCTCGTTGAGCCTGCAGATGTACATGTGAAGTGAGCAGGAATAGCGTTAGCAGGAAGGTGACGATCTCTTCAGAATAAGAGTACCCCTAAAGCCATTGAAAAACGTTGAAAAACTAATAAAATTAGGTTTCTGGGTAAAAAAAATAAGGGGTTTAATAACATAAAAACATGATAAATGGATAAATGCTGTTCACTGGAGTGCATAGCCTTTACAAATTTGACTCTGGACAGCGGACGGCTCTTTGTGTCGCCACTTTGGACACATGCACGTACGCGTGCGGGGAGACCTCCTCTGCCACACCGCACTCTCCACTAAGCGGGAGAGGTGTAAAATAAAGCGCTGTTGGCTTTCCAGTGCAGCCAGATGCACAAAAAGTGCAATTTTTACTTGGCAAAGGCAAACAGCTGAGAGTATGGATAATATAATGTGGGAATGAGAAACTGAGTATTTATTGATGCCAGGAAATTAAAACGACTTGCAAAAAGTGTTAACCTGTTTCTCCAGCGCCAACTAGAGTCTGAAAATTTCTGAAAATGTCACTTTTTGAGCAAATGGCTGCACTGGAAAGCCAACAGAAATTGATTTTACACCTCTCCTGCTTAGTGGAGAGTGTGGTGTGGCAGAGGAAGTCTCCCCGCACGCGTGCATGTGTCCTAAGTGGCGACACAAGAGCCGTCTGCTCTCCAGCGTCAACTAGAGTCTGAAAATGGCACTTTTTGAGCAAATGGCTGCACTGGAAAGCCAACAGAAATTGATTTTACACCTCTCCCGCTTAGCGGAGAGTGCAGTACTGTGTGACAGAGGTCTCCCCGCACGCGTGCAAAGCCGTGCATGTGTCCAAAGTGGCGACACAAAGAGCCGTCTACTCTCCAGCGCCAACTAGAGTCTGAAAAAGTCTGAAAATTTGACTTTTTTAGCAAATGGCTGCACTGGAAAGCCAACGGAAATTGATTTTACACGTCTCCTTCTTATCAGAGAGTGCGGTGTGACAGAGGAGGTCCTCCCGCACGCGTGCATGTTTCCAAAGTGGCGACACAAAGAGCCGTCTTCTGTCCAGAGTCAAATTTGTAAATGCGCTATGCACTCCAGTGAACAGCATTTATGTTATTAAAACCTTTCTTTTTTACACAGAAACCTAATTTGCATTTTGTATGTTCGTTTAGATACTTAATCTATATTTTTAACGTCCATATTATGGCAAAATTATTCGTTTTTCAACGTTTTTTCTTTGGGTGTACTCTTATTCTGAAGAGATCGGCACCGGCAGTCTTATTGCTGCTAACGCTATTCCTGCTCACTTCACATAGGCTTGAAGTTGATACTGGAAGTCCGAAGCTCAATGTGGAAGTCATGTGATCTTTACAGTTTGTGTTTTACTTTGTCTTCATTTATTTGGAACGAAACTTGCTTATTGCGTATAAGCTATTAATTGGATACAGTCAAGTGCCACACATTATCTAAACACATGCACGGTGTGCGAGAAGAGTTACATCGAAATGACAGTAGTCATTAAGTCCGCGTCCCTTGTGATTGCTGGTGCGGGTGAGGTGGAGACGTTCACCCTGAAATCAGACCACCTCGAGGTGGAGATTCTCAACCTAGGATGCATCATCAAATCCATCAGGAGCAAGGGGAAGAATGGACACATGGATGACCTGGTCACTGGCTATGATAATGTGGAAGGTAGGTATAGGCTATCTGCACAGGAACACTGGTTACTACAGTTTGAACACCTATTACAAAGTAATACTTGACCCACATAGATACCTTTATTATCCCAAGGGGGAAAATCAGTCGCCCAGAGGCAGCACAGCAGTACAAGAATATTTAAAAGTTACAGAAAAGTATGAAAAGAATTTAAAAAAAAAAAGAAAAAAAAGAGTAGCCTACTGTAAAGAGCAAGGTACAACAAAGAAAAGGAACGAAGAATATACATAAAGTGTCAAAAACTGTCAATGCTCAACGTGAAACAGCCAACTTGAACAAAAAAAATCACACCCGTGTGAACTGAGCGGTGGTCGTAGAGGCTGCGCAACAGCAAAACAAATATATAATAATAATAATTATAATAAAAAATATTTAAAAAATATATTTTTTAAAATATTAAAAATAACAATAAAAATAATAATAATATGGGGGGGGGGGGGGGGCTTGCTTGCGTGTGAGAGAGAGAGAGCCATCCATCCATCCATGTCACTCAGGCCACCACTGGTATTGCAGTTGATGCTCAGGGCAGACTAGACTCAACAGCACCTCTCTGGTCACCCAGGGGTACTTAGGCTACATACGGACCCACATACATACATACATACATACATACCTACACACACGGCCACGCTATGGAGACGGTGTGACCACCGCTCAAAAAGCAAACCTTAAGCACAACTATCAATACAAATTACAATACAGTGCCCAACCAAAAGTCCATTATGCCTAAGTAATCATGGTGAAAAAGGTCTGCGATGTTATGGCCCTGGATTTGATGGCCACAATAAATAAAGTCGGAAACACACAAGAAGGTAGGCAAACTTGATTTTTATTAACAAAGGGTGAACATATATTAGGTAAAAATAAATAGGGAAAAGTGTCAGAGAAACATGCAATTCAAGTGTTCTTCTGTGACCACACCTGGCTGTGACCCAGGGAGGAATGAAGAGAAAGAACCATGTAAAGGGCAGGTGTTTTATACTCTGCGGAGACAGTAGCCAGGTGTCTCCCCTTCCCCTGATTTGATTACCTCTCCAAATGAATCAACACCCTCCCTGCAAAACAGAGGCACACTGCATTTTGGCAAAGGCCCTAAATGGTAAATGGTGCATTTATATAGCGCTTTTATCCAAAGCGCTTTACATAGATTGTGCATTACATTCCCCCATTCACACACACATTCATACACCGGTGGTGGAGGAAACCATGCAAGGCACCAACCTACTCACCGGGAGCAATTACAGTATGACTGAACAGCTAGGTTAATATTGGTGAATAATCTTCTGTTATCTTTATGACAGATACTATATTACTAATACATGTGTACATCCACAAGCATGGACATGCACAATGTGTCAGAATTGGTGAAAAGTGCTGTACATGCATTCATTCAAGATAAAACGGAGAAACCTTCTCACACACACACTTTGTTTTCATTCCTTGGGATGATATTAGCCTATAAACTAAAAGTGTCCACATCATTTCAAAACCCCTGGCCTGGTTAAGTTTAAGCTGGAGATAAGTGTTGTGCATTAGAGGATGACATTTGACAGGAATTCCCGTGGGTCCCGCAGGATTCCCGCAGGACAGGAGTCAAATTTGTATTAATGCCAGGATCGGGACGGGACAGGAATGAAAATCAACAGGAGTGGGCAGGAGCGGGAATCATCCCAGACCAGTTCATCAAATCGCCGAAATAAATTGCACAGGAAAGTGAGGTCTTTGAACTGCGAACATTATAAAATTATACATTATATAATAATAAACATGATATCAAATATAATATGGATCAAAATAGAAAAACATCTGGGCGATTTTATTTTTGTATTTTCTTTCGGGAGCGGGATGTGAATGGGAGTGAGTTTAACCAGGAGCGGGATGGGATCAGGAGTCATTGTACAGGAGTGGGACAGGACGGGATTTATTTTTTTACTCTGGCCCAGGATTGGGATGGGACAGGATTTTTTCTGCAGGAGTGGGACGGGACAGGAGTGAAAATCCACTCCCGTGTCATCCTCTATTGTGCATGTTGTGCCCATAGCCCATTGCTTCCTCTCTGTATGTATCTTATCTAAACAAAAAAACATCGAAATAAAATAATGTGACCTGTGATTGCAGATTATTTGTCAAACCCGCGTTATTTTGGTGCCCTGGTGGGTCGGGTGGCCAACAGGATTGCTGGGGGCAAGTTCACAGTGGAAGGAACTCAGTACCAGCTGGATATTAATAATGGACCAAATGCCCTGCACGGTGGTCTCAGAGGCTTCAGTAAGGTACTGTATAGGGCTGTCACAATTATTACATAATCGCAATTAGTTGACATAATCGCAATTATTTGACATAATCACAATTATTTGACATAATCGCAATTATTTGACATAATCGCAATTATTTGACATAATCGTCATAATCATTTCCATGTTGAAAAATGTTCATATATTTAAAATAAGTCAAAAATAGTGGAAATAGCAGATCTACAAGCTCACAACGCGTCGCATCGCAACGCGTTGTGAGCTTGTAGATTGGTTATTTCCACTATCAATTTTCTTTTTTAAGTATAAAGTTGTCAAATATGTCAGTAATTTCTTTGTATAATTAGGTTATGTGTCATATCTACCATGTGCAACTTCAAAGCCTAAAAGCCAAACAGAAATGTAATTGTCAACGACAAAAACAAAATTAAATTGTTAATCGCAATTATTTGAGTGACATTTAATCATTATGTAAAAATGTGATAATCGTGACAGCCCTAGTACTGTATGCAGTATGTATGCACATTGCACACTCTGCATACAAGAGGCAAGTTTGTATTCCAATTAATATCATGTTTGTATTTGGTATCGTCACCGTTTAACTGTATTGTCTGTCTCTCTGGTCAGGCTATCTGGCTGTCTGAGATTGTGGAAGGAGGCTTACGTTTGAGTCACACGAGTCCAGATGGAGATCAGGGCTATCCAGGAGAGCTCCAGGTCTCTGTGACCTACAGTTTACAGGTCAGTACAACAACAAATCTCACTAAAAATGCAGTAACTGTCAGGAAAGTTTTTGCAACCGAAGGTCACACTTTACCATGAGAAATGTCACAGCTTGTCTCCGTGTGTGTACACATTTTTACAGTCTATGGGTTGGTTCCATTGACACATCAGTGTGACATCACAGGTGATATCACAGTGACATCACCTAGGTAAAAGTCCATATATGGGTATTCCCCAGAATCCCTTTTATGCCCATATATGAAGATCACTGATGTCATCGATATATATCACTGGCCAGATGGCCAAGACATGGCCCATATCTGTGTGGCTGGTTCAAATAGGGATCTCCATGTATGGGCATAAAATATGTAGTATGTTGTGATGTCATGGGAACCACTCTAACAGAATCCCTTTTATGCCCATATATGGAGATCCCTGATGTCATCAATATTAAAACCCTTTCAGTGCCACCTTTTCACCACTAGAGGGCGCCCAATGGCCATAGAATCCACCATAGAAAAGCGCTGTATATGTGCGCAGCCATGACGCGCCTGAACACTTTCCTTTGTGCATGAACAGGGACAGGATGAAGTTAGCTTGAAGTTAGCTATTGGCTACCAAGCATTTTAGAAGCCCTATTTTCGGCGATTTAGCCATCATTAAACCTTGCACACCTCATGGATATGCATGGAACAGAGAAAATTAGGTCTAAAGATCCTGGCGGCGCGACGCTCTCGCGGGCCGTGTAAACAGATGACGGCCGGCAATTACAATTTTTTTTTTTTTCTTAAAGCCGAACTAGTTCGGGATAGGCACCCAGGACGTTAATAATTATCCCGAACTAGTTCGGGATAGGCACAATAAGAGTAAAGGTGGGCCAGTTGCGATACCCTTATCGTATTTTGCATATATTGGAGTGCCCGTTGGGCAGATCTTTATGCCCATATATGGTGTTCCATGTTGGAGGGCCCGTTGGCTAGATCTTTATGCCCATACATGGTGTTCCATGCAAGCCCACACGCAAAGTAAAGCCCACACATGTTTGGTAGGAACAGTGTTTCTAGTTTCCGTTGTCATTTTGACATGGTTCATCAGCTCACGGTGGTTTCTTGCAGGGTGGAACCCTCACTGCCTTGTACCAGGCCCGCTCCACCAGAACCACCCCCATCAACCTCACCAACCATTCCTACTTCAACCTGGCTGGACAGGTAAGTCTACTTGTCTAGTACTGAACTGTCTTTAATAAATAGTTATACTCAGTCATGTAACAGCTGTCCAGACGGAACCCAGGGACGTTGTGATAATTGGGTCAACGCACTGGTCAGCTACTGGAGCTCCCCATTTTCAGATTTTACGAACGGGCATTATCCGCGTTGCCCGTTTTCCCACAAGTTGTATTTGTGTCTGTCCGGTTCCCAGGGGCGTCACAAGGGGGGGAAGTGGGACTGAGTTACTAGGGCAATTATTTTACACTTTAGCTATTGAAACGTAGCAGATCTACAAGCTCACAGCTGCAAGCTTGTAGATCTGCTATTTTTGAAAAGTTGTGAAACTGTGTGCAAATCTTTGAATATATGTATTTTTAAGCAGACATTTGTAACTCAGATTTGCTTCTGGGGGGTCTGTGGAACTAAATATTTTGTCCGTGGCCAAATACATATCATTTTGGGGGTCCTTCACATGAAAACGTTTGAGCACCACTGACATAGAAACATAGGCTTTTCAAAAAACCTTCAAAGACATGCACAAACCTTCATGATTTTTCAAAAATAGCAGATCTACAAGCTCTCCGCTGTGAGCTTGTAGATCTGCTATTTTTCAATAGTTAAAGCACAAAACAATGCAGTGAATCCTTGTACCCCAGGGCCCAGAATTTGGTGCGACACCCCTTCCGGTTCCTATGCCGGCATGTGTTTCTTTGTTATTGTTGTGTACCTGCACCATGGTTGTCCACCAAGGACATGAATTAGATCTTTTCTGATGAACAAATCACAGTATGTGAGCAGAATGGAGCATCATATATTGTGTATAGATTGGCATTTGAAAGGATAAACTCCTTGAGACAAATCATATTGTTACAAGGGTTTCTCCGGCAATACTTTAAGGATCAAGGCATAAGGGCCACCATGGGCATTTGCTACAATAAATCCAGATTGTGTGTGTGTGTGTGTGTGTGTGTGTGTGTGTGTGTGTGTGTGTGCGTGTGCGTGTGCGTTGGTTCGTAGGGTGCATCTAACATCTATGACCACGAAGTATCCATCAACGCCCAGTCTTACCTGCCAGTGAACGAGACATCAATTCCTACTGGTATAAATGTGTTCCCTTGACCAAGGCTCACACACACACACACACACACACACACACACACACACACACACACATAATGAAAAATAGGTCATGATAAAAGAACAAAAGGGACAAAAATGTGCTAAGAAATAAAATAAATAAAAAATAGGGAGAATGAATGGGCCGGATTGATATTATAACTTTGTTTTCACAGTGAGAACACTTTTTACAGTGGTGAAACAGATCTACGTGATTATCGAAGTATTGCTGTAACAAACCTTTCATTCAGGAAGCCTTCCTCAGTGGCGTCAGTTCAGCAAAAGCTAAGGTATGGCAACATGACTGGTGTCTGACACCAGCCATGTTGCCATACCTTAGCAACAGGCGGGTACACATGCAAATAGCAGATATACAAGCTGTGAGCTTGTAGATCTGCTATTTTTGAAAAATAATGAAAATTTAAATTTTGACACGATTTGTGTGTCTTTTGAATCCTTCTAAGGTTTTTTGAAAAACCTATGTTTCTACGTCAGCAATCTGGCCAGCCATCGTCAAAGAAAAGGTCCTTGTCACTTAACTGGAGCTCAGTTAGTCTGTTCTTGAGAGACTACTATGTCAGTGGTTCTCAAACTTTGTCATGTGAAGGACCCCCAAAATTATATATATTTGGCTACGGACCCCCTATCTCAAAATATTGCATCAGGGACCCCCCAGGAGCAAATATTTGAGTTACAAATGTTCGCTTTTAAAAAATATATATTCAAAGACTTGCACAAATGGTCATGATTTTTCAAAAATAGCAGATCTACAAGGTCGCAGCGTGGCACTCAGTGCCGTGCTGTGAGCTTGTATATCTGCTATTTGTCAATAGTTAAAGCATTCAATAATTCTAGGCCTAAATGGGTTTAAGAAGTACATTGTTTTTCCCATGGCAGCTGCCATACAGTACCTTGGCATACCCAATAGACGCCTCTGCCTTCCCACTTTACAGGAGAGGTCAGAGCAGTGGAAGGCACGCCCTTTGACCTCAGAGCGCCTGGTTTGATTGGCTCTCGTCTGAAGGAAGTTCCAGGACCAGGATTTGACCACAACTTCTGTTTGGCTTCACCCGGGGACCCCTGGAAAGAGAGACCTGCAGCCAGGTGAGACGTATCGGGGATGCATTTTTACCAGTGAATATGGGCAGAACTTTGAATACACACACACAGAAACATAGCACAGCAACAGCCTCCTCTACGGTGCCACCTCCAAAGTACTTGAACAAACTTATATGTGCAAAATTCTGCAGCCCACCTCCTCACCAAAACCCCATCACGAGACCACATCACCCCAGTTATCCATGACCTCCATTGGCTCCCAGTAAAATACAGAATTGATTTCAAAATACTGATCACCACCTACAAGGCCCTCAACAACCAGACTCCCAGCTATCTCTCAGATCTCGTCAAACGCCATGCATGTTCCCTCCCGCCCCCTCAGGTCTGGCAATACCAACCTCCTGGAATTTACCCATGAGGCAAAAGAAATCCTCCCACCTCATATAAAAGAAGAACCCACCCTTTCTGTGTTCAAAGCCTCCCTCAAAAGCCACCTTTTCAGACTTGCTTTCCCTACCTAACTCTACTCTCACTCTCAGCTTTTAATCTTTTGTGTCCCTGCTTATTTAATTTTGTCCTAATAAAGCTGTTTTTATTTGTTTTTTTGTTAAGCGGCTTTGAGTACCATGAAAAGTGCTATATAAGTTTGATGTATTATTACTTCAAATGGGAAATGGATTATGGATATCATTAAATTTGCTTTAGTGGACTGCAGTATAATAGCAAACCTTTGTTTTTAATGTCTCTTCTACGTTTCTTCTCCTCTTTCTCTTAACAGGGTCTGTCACCCAGCCAGTGGGCGGGTCTTGGAGGTTTCAACCAGCCAACCAGGAATCCAGTTCTACACTGCCAATTTCTTGGATGGCTCTCTGACAGGAAAGGCTGGAACCAGTTACATGAAGCATAGCTCCTTCTGTCTGGAGACTCAGAACTGGCCTGATGCTGTGAACCAGGTACAGACACCAAACCACAACTAGGGCTGTCCTCGACGCAGGATTTATCAAGTCGATTCGAGTCGCGGGGGTTAATCCGACGCGTCGACGAATCGTTTATGTAAAAAAAAGAAAAAAAAAGTGGTGCTTTAAGCTTTTAAACCACGTCAACGTAATACAATAAAACAGCAATATGTTTTAAGCCTTTAAAGTGAATTAGATCCATGAACTACCGTGCATATTGAGACATGATAGCGGTGGACACTGGACATTAATGACGATAAGATTGCGTCCAGCCGTGCGTAATTTGCCGTGCGTAATTGTGAATTGTGGAGCAGAGTAGAACAACGGAGGAGAGAATAATGCATCTCTTTGACAGCATGTCGTGTATTATTTCCACAAGTTGTATTTTCTCAGAGCACCGCTGCTGTATCAAAAGAGCTATGTTGCCGATCTGGTGCGAGATAATAAAAAGAAAACAGTTCGCCCGTCGCTATTCCTCAGCCTGAGTCCAACCACCACACACCCACGGCAGTGAAAGTGAAAGCGCATCGCGCTGGCTCTGCTGCTTCTTTGGCCAGCTCTCAAGTAGAATAACAACTCGTCGACGCATTTCCTCTCCAAGCGGTTACTTCAAAATAAGAGCTCCCTGTTATATGATCAAGGCAACTTTCAAGTCACGTGAACTGATTTTATTTTTAAGTCTAGTTTACAAGTAGTAGGAAGTATGGACTCAATAAGAATTACATGACAGTCACAGTCCAGCGCTCTCATACCGCACCACAGTATACGGTAACCGGTCTTCTCGCCAAAAATCAAAGTCGCCAAATTTGCGGGACATGTCGCCGAAGGCAGGTCGCCAGGCTTATTCAAGAGCACAAGTGTTTAAGAATGAAGAGTGTTGTGTGTGTGTGGAGGCTTATTCAAGAGCACAAGTGTTTAAGAATGAAGAGTGGTGTGTGTGTGTGTGTGTGTGTGTGTGTGTGTGTGTGTGTGTGTGTGTGTGTGTGTGTGTGTGTGTGTGTGTGTGTGTGTGTGGGAAAGATATATATGAAAGGAAACATGGCAAGAGATCAAATTGATGCAGTTAAAAGAACAGTTCACAACACTGTTTATACATTTGAGGATGGACCATCATAATCATCTGTGTCTTTTGTTATAGTAGTCGTTTTGGAGGACCGCTGGGAGGAGCCATGGACCACCATTTGATGAGATTCTCCTATAGGGAAACTGAATTTCAGTCTTTGTTTGATGTGTTGTGTTACTAGACACATTTACAAACACATTGGTGAAGGAATGTTTTGGCAAGGAATTCATTCCAGGATTTATTTTTAAGATATTCCCTTCTTAGGGTGCCCTCACACACAAATACCTATGAAAGTGGAATCCGCGTTCTGCCAATGCATTTCAATGAGAGCGAAGCGGTTCTCATTGAAATGCATTGGCGGAACGTGGATTCCACTCTCATAGGTATTTTGGTGTGTGGGCACCCTTATATAACAAAATACTCTCTCATATTGCTCTCTCATATTGACACATTTAATTTCAAGATTATCAAATGGTGGTCCTCACAGTTTTCCTTCAGAACGACTCCTATAACAAAAGACACATATAATTTATCAAATACTGCCCCCTACTGACAAGATGAATTCCAATCTGTCACCTTTTGTTCTCAAAAGCACTTTGCACCTTCAATGAAACATCCAATGAGGTGTTGATTAATGGGTCATGCGCCTGCATTATGCAATGACCCATAAGTATGTGATATTGTGCTATTATGTAGCTACATTCCATGCACAAAGAAAAGCAGAAGAAAGAAAGAAAGAAATCCAGCGTCCATCAAGTGAAAGCTGTTTGTAGGCTATAATATGTTAAAGTATATTTTATAGTAAGTAGGCTAATGGTTATAATAATGCTGCTGTACTTAACTTGAGTATTTCCAATTTTCAATACTTTTACTTCTACTCCACTACATCTCAGATCCAAATATTGTACTTTTACTCCACTACAATTTTTGAAAACTTTAGTTACTAATTACTTTGCCGATAAAACCCTAACCCCATTTTATACCTTGGATATTTGAAAATAGCCGATCTTCAAGCTTGTAGATCTGCTATTTTCAAACATTTAGTACTTTTACTTTTGGTACTTAAACCTACATTTTGATGCCAATACTTTCATACTTTTACTCAAGTAGACTACATTTTGAAATCTGGACATTTACTTGTAACAGAGTAGGCCTACATCTACAGTGCAGTATTGATACTTTTACTTGAGTACTTTTTCCACCACTGTTTATATCACAGTCCGTGGCTTAGGGGTGAGCCATCCAAGCTGTTTTGGCGACCTGTCCTTGGAGCATTTGGCGAGGCATCCTAACCCACGGGGCGACATGCCCACGCTAGTTGGCGAGCTGCCCTAGAAAATTAATTTGCGTCATTTGTCGAGTTGGAAATTTGGCGAGAGGACCTGTATTCCAGTATACAGGTGTGATAAAAAAAATTATATATTTTTGACGGCTCGACTCAAACAATTGGCGTCGATTCCGGGGGCTTAAAACGACGCGTCGATTAGTCGATTTTTTGAGGACAGGCCTAACCACAACACAGCAGAAAGTTTCAGAAACACATTGAGGTTAGGGGTGGGCCGTGGGCGATAAGGTGATAAATATCGTTGAAAAAGAAAAGAATCCTGTTGAATTGTTAATACAGAGATTCATTGCAGAATTCATTTAAACCTGCATTTTGGTCTAAATCTGTAGTTCTCAAATACTTTAAATGTCAAGGTCTCGCCTTAACGGGTCTATTTAGGGTCAATTTAGACCTCCCTGGACCCCACTTTGCGGACCACTGGTCTAAATGATCTGTTACTTAGTTTTCTTGTAGTTTTTGTTACCTTGTAGGTGGTTGTGCTTTTAAGTAACTTGAAAAATAACCATAAAAACAAAATGAAAAAGAATCGTGATACCGCTTGGAAGAATATTGTGATATTGTATTTTTCCATATCACCCACCCCTAATTGAGGTATGATATGTTCGGTGTGGCCCTTGATTCAAATACCGGTACTTGTTTTGTTTCCTACACATGTCCTTTTTCTTGTGTCTTAGTCCATCCCACTGTTTAAAAAAGGGAAAAAGAACAAGAGGCACTAAATGAGATGAAGCGCATTTAAAAAAGAACCAGCTATACCAGGTACCCTACAGTACCACTGCAGGAACATTCCCTGGACCAAACAATGCATACTACAATACCCAGAATGCTGTACTGTAGCTTCAGAATCACTCAAATATGGTATAGTGAGTTGGTCAGGTTACAGGTTATTTGTGGCCCTCAGCCACACATACTGTACACCAGCCAAGTGGTTTTCATAGCAGTGACCTCAGAATGTGTACATCATGTGTATATGACAGGCAGCCAAGAACAAGCTGACAGTCCTCATGACCTTTCATAATTTGTCTCTTCTCTCTCTGTGTGTTCAGGGTTCTTTCCCCGACTCTCTTCTGCGTCCAGGTGAAGAATATCGCCATGTCACACACTACACCTTCACTACCATCTGACCTCTGGACCCAGGGGTGTCGCACCAAATTCTTGGCCCTGGGTACAAGGATTCACTCACATTTTGTGCTTTAACTATTCTCACAGCGCGGCACCGAGTGCCGCGCTGCGAGCTTGTAGATCTGCTATTTTTGAAAAATCGTGAAGATTTGTGCAAGTCTGAATATTTCAAATCCTTCTACTTTAAAAAAAAAAAAAACCTATGTTTCTATGTTAGTGGTGCTCAAACCTTTTCATGTGAAGGACCCCCAAAATGATATGTATTTGGCCCACGGACCCCCATCTCAAAATGTTTAGTTCCAGGGACCCCCCCCAGAAGCAAAGTTTGAGTTACAAATGTTCGCTTAAAAAAATGCATACAATATATGCATTTTTAAGCGAAGATTTGCACACATTTTCACGACTTTTCAAAAATAGCAGATCTACAAGCTCGCAGTGAGCTTGTAGATCTGCTATTTTTCAATAGCTAAAGTAGCTATACAATAATTCCAGGTCCCTCCACCTTGGGCCCTAGTAAATCAGCCCCCCCCCTCCTTGTGACGCCCCTGCTTGAGTTATTGGAAAGTTTCCCAATCACCAGCAACATTACAGGACAGACTCCCCCAGGGCTATAACTACCAGTATCTATCTACAATGGAAAGCAACTATTTACAAAAGTAATTAATGTATTCTATTCAGAGCTACAAACATTGGGATGTAATATCTGTACATTAATACCGTATTTTCCGGACTATAAGGCGCACTTAAAAGCCTTTAATTTTCTCAAAAAACTACAGTGCGCCTTATAGTCCAGTGCGCCTTATATATGGATCATTCATTGACATTGACATTCCCTTTAGCACAGCTCCATCTGTTGGATGCATAGCGTCTATTATGTGCGCCTTATAGTCCGGTGCGCCTTATTTATGAAAACAGTTCGAAAATAGACCATTCATTGACAGCGCGCCTTATAGTCCGGTGCGCCTTATAGTCCGGAAAATACTGTACTTAAGACTGATAAGCCGTAATCATCTTATTTTCAGTAAGATTAGGAGGTATAGAATGTGTATATATAAATTATATTGTGCTTTTTGAAATTGTAATAGTAGGCCTACTGATCTATGCATAAATGTGCTGCACACTCTGAATACATTTTGTATGTAAAAATAAAACCATTTTGAGCTCAGCTCTCTCATTGTCTTGTTATCTTCTCCTAAATTTAGTGCATAGCCTATGCATGTCTAAATCAGGTCCTATTATATTACACAGATTGTGCCCAAGACGCCCTGACGTCTCACGTGTTGATTGAGATCTGTATGCTTTTGCTTAAATTATTTGTGTGTCCCTTTTTTGTTCATTTGAATATTGGTGTATATCCTTCTATTGCAAATTGTGATGGAAGGATAAGGTAATGGTATTAGCACTTTACTGACCATTAACATTAATGTTCCCCTCTTTTCGCTGAGACAACGATGTTGCGGAACCAAAACAAGCGCAAATCACTCCCTGGCTCAGTACTCTGCCCAACCAGCCAATGAACGTCTCAGCAACAGCTCTGTGAAGTGAGCAGCAATAACGTTTCCTTAATTTATATTTTCAATGTGCATTATCATGTGCAAATTAATCGATTTTCAATGGCTTCAGGGGTACTCTTATTCTGAAGAGAGCGGCCACCGTAAGTCTTATTGCTGCTAAGTTAGTGCTGCTCACTTCACATAGGCCTCAGCAGCTGCTAACCCGGAAGTTCTTTGCATTGTTTATGTTCCTGCGAACAGCCTTCTTATTATAACTCTATGCGAACAGCACGGAGCTCTGCTCAGTCTGCTGCGTGTGGTTGAACAATAGTCCTATCGTCAACCAGCCAGTAGCTGCGAGCTAACATTTTAGAAGGCAATATGGAAATGACTGACATTGATACGTTGAGAGTATTTGTCAATGAACGACTTACTGCAGTTGCTGAAGACATAATAGCCGTATTTGTCAGGACTATCTTAGGATACCAGCAACACATAGACATGATTCTTCAACGGAGTCAGCAGTCAACGCAGACTGAAGTCAGATCTCATCAGCTATCAGGTTTGCTTGTTACCTTTTTAAAGACCTTTTTTAAACACAAACCATTGGTTTCCAGTTCCACAGAGTCTATCGCCCCAAAGACAGTCAACTAAGAAAGACACTAAACCACTGGCACTGTAGGCTCTTGTTTTGAGAGGTAACAAGTCCGTTCGCCCTAATATTTTTCCGCCGACTGCTCGGTGGGGCGGTTTTTGTATAGTTGCATTTATTTGACTGAGGATAAGATGAGAAATACGCTTAACTGAGGTTAAGGTAAGCAATACGGTTAGGTTTAACCGTTTTACTGAGGTTAAAGGATTTCAACCTATCTTCATATAATAGTTCCTCACTATGTTCATAATAAAATTGCAAAAAAAAAAAAAAAAATCTACTCTGTCCAAGTCTCTTAGGAGGAATGTGGGAAGTTCAGAAATCCATAGTCTTGTGACATCATCAATGGGGAATCCAAGCTAAATAGAAAATGCAGGCTTTCTATTCCTGAAAAGTTGCAATTTAGTAAGGGGATTTTATAAGATATTTGACCAATCTGCGAAGTAAATTTTACCAAGAAATGTCTTCACCAATGTGTTTCTAAAGGTGTGTACTAAAAGGTTGAAATTCAACTCCCGGGGGAAACCTCACATGTGAGGGTCAAACTAGGGGTTTTTAATGATGCTGAATCCATTGCAAGCATTTGTTTTGCATGAAAAACATTCCTTGGGCTAAAAACGGACCCACAAAATGATGGTTTAGTGATGAATCATCACTTTTCACTGTTTTGTAGGGGCCATTTGTAGCCCACAGAATGTTATTTGTGCAAAAACAAATGCTTGCAATGGATTCAGCATCATGAAAAACCCCTAGTTTGACCCTTCACATGCTACTTAAAGCATATTTATTCCTTGTATTTTTTCCTGTATAGTAAGGTTAATGGGACACAAACAAAAATCTTTTTTTTTTTAGGTTTCCCCCGGGAGATGAATTTCAACCTTTTAGTACATATTATTACACATCTTTAGAAACACATTGGTGAAGACATTTCTTGGTAACGATTTACTTTGCAGATTTTCTTATATTCCCCTTACTAAATGTTAAAATGGAAGCTATTGTTCTCGTGATAATAAAAATCAAAACTGTTTTTTCAAAAATATCGTTTAAAAAAAGAATATCATGTAGGGGTCTGTCAAACGATGAATCTGTCAAACGATGATGTGTCAAGACTATGGATATCTGAACTTCCCGATGCAAATTTTGGGCGAACTGACTGGTATTCGCCTGAGAGTGTGCAAGCATTTTCAAATATATTGACACCTAAGCTACCAAACAAGCACATACAAATCTTTTATCTATAAATACATAGGGGAGAGCGGAGTAAACTGAGACACCCCCTGTATCTTGGCAATGGAACACTGTTGTGGTCATGTGAACATTATATTTTCAAGCCCCTTGAATTTCCCACTTGCCATGAAGGAGAGGACCTCATGGTGCTGTGGAAAACATGCTTTTTTCACAAAAAATATTGTTTTTGATTGTAAAAGTAAATTTTCTTGCTGTCAACATAATCAGCTGTTGTGTCAAAGCAAATTGATGCAGGGAGAACATTTTATATCATACATGTTGATGAACTACCAACTTATAAATCCATGTGAAAGATGCTAGCTGAAGATTACCCTGAATTGATAAGAGATGTCCTTTTTCCCAAAATGTGGCTGTGGGGTAAAGTGAGACAATGGCTTTGGGGTAAAGTGAAAGGTCACCAGCGTATTCGCCTATAACATTTTCGCCACAACACATTTGGTCCTTTCGTGGGGCACTTTGGCCGTGGAGGAGAGTCTTTTCACCGCCGTTGAAGAGCCATTTCTCCTAAATGTTCAAGGGTCCGTCTTTTTATCCATTTTGCCTGGCTTAAAATTTTAAGTTGGGTGTCTTTAACTAGGCAACGATGACACGCGATGTGGCGCACATGGCTGGGCTGCCACGCTGTGGGCAGACAGACAGACAGGTAGACAGACAGACAGCATTTGGCACAGAGCAGAGGAGAGCGCACCAGAACCAGACACAGAAAGTTTATGCTTGCGGGGGGATCTGCACGCCTCCCACCAGTCACCAGAACAGTTTTGCTGCATATATCCTATATATTTTACAAACCTTCTTCACCATAAAGCAGCAGTAGTAGGCTATCTTCCAAATCAAATGTTATGATCAGAAGTATATCAGGAGGACATCATGACTCATGACCTTGCGCAGCAGTGCACGTATCAATTCATTAATTATTTGGACACTGATTCCAAAGCTCTAATCTGTATGTCTATGCTCAATTCTGCTGTGTCTGTCCTGGCATATTATCCCTTAAATATTATAGTGACTGTGACACTGTGTGACAGTGGTGTTAAACGGTGACCATTACACACGGCTATGCACATAATACACTCCATAGTAGTCACATCAATACATATAGTTATTGGAATCAGGTCAGGTGCGTCCAAAGAATTAATTAGCCATATGGGAAATATGCAGTGTGAAGCGCATGGTTGCATGGTTATATGCCCTATGCAGGTGCAGTGCATATTTTAACTGGGGTGAGCATGTAGATCAGCTATAGAGACACACGGGCGCCTATAAATTTACGCCCACAATTGAAACAGCGGCCCCACTTCGGGTAAGGGAGAACGGTGTACTGCAAGCCAGCCCATAGAAAGTCATTGCAATTCAACTGCGGTTTGCCTAATATTAAAATAATCCTACACAAACTGAAGACTATATTGATTTAAATAAAAATATGTTTTCAAATGTATGGCCTGACCCTGACAACATATCTTCTTGTTTGCTAAATACATGATGTGTGTCACGTTTAATTTGCCACTTGAATAGATTACCTATAATGTTAACAGAGAAGAGGGGAGACGGCAGACACAGAACCTGTCGCTTTTCAGTGACATCACTGTCTTTACTGCTGTGCGTTTATGAGCGCCGACTTTGAAGATCCCAAGTTTTTCAACTACAGAGTGGATTCTCCAGGTTAGTATTAATACAAAAATAACCTGCAAGACTCCGTTTGGAGGAAGCGAGATGCGATCTTTTCCAAAAAATAAACAGCCTAATTATACATGAGAGACAAGCGTATCTGGGTATTGAAAACCTCAAGGGATGCGTACATGACATGTGTACCATGCGACCACCTAAACTTAAGATTTCCAATGCTAGCAATTTTGATTCACAGATGAAGTATATTAAAGTATATTGTAGGTAGTGTATCAAGATGACAGGTATGCCACTTTAAAAAGGCAAAATTAAACTCATGGGACACTTTATTAGAACACAAAAGAAAATCGCTATGGCCTCAGTAGTCAACCACTGAAATTATGATATTTCACGATGCCTCTCATTGGGATTGCATTGGCAGCTGCAGTGCACCGTTCTCCCTTATCCGAAGTGGGGGCGCTATCACAATAGGGGGCGTGAATTTGTAGGCGCCCGTGTGTCTCTATTTTCACAATTTCTGCCTCTAATATTTGTCAATTGGTGCGGGGATTCGACCAGAGATGACATGCGCTTGTTAAAATAAATGCATCCCTGCAGCTGTGTGCCTAAATGCGTCCCTCACACAAAAAAGACGGCTGATTTAACGTTCCACTCATCAACCGCAAGCTCAGTCACACAACTCGTGGACGCAACAGGTTTTGAGATTGCAGATCGACTATAAACCCTAAAGGGCGAGGTCGCGCCAATTCTTGGCCATCTGGCCAGTGATGTATATGGGACCAGTTACTCATATATGGAGACCCCTGCATGATAGTCAAGGCCCTAACCTTGGCGAGTTAGGGCCTGGGTTTGATGCCGGGGGATCTCCATATTATGCCCATACATGGAGATCAGATATGGGCCATGCCTTTGCCATCTGGCCAGTGACTATATATATATATATATATATATATATATATATATATATATATATATATATATATATTATATATATATATATATATATATTATATATATATATATATTATATATATATATATATATATATATATATATATATATATTAGGCCTGTGACGATTCACTTTTTTCCGATTTGATTTGATTTCGATTCATAGGGTTACGATTCGATTATATCACGATTATTGCGTTTTCCTGCGATTTGCGATTCGAATCACGATTATTGCGATTTTTCCCAAAAATTACAGCTTTTTTATATTGAAACATTTTAAAACAATTCTAAACAATATAAAACATTAAAAGTTTAATCATATACTTCAAATCAATGCAGCCAAATAAAGTCAGTCAGTCTTTGACACGTGTCGCAGACAGATGCATGCATGGATGTTACAGATATTGGTGACCGGGGGTTACACAGAAATGTGTGACCGCATCACCTATAGTTGCATGGGAGATGTTACACAGACATTGGTGTCCGGGCCTTTTGGTGTGGGTGTGGGTTGACTTATTCTTTTTTTTTATCGGTCACCATTAACCGTTAGTGTTTACTGGTAACCAATTTCAGTTAAACAGTAACGGTTAACTGTTGGCTATCCCCATGCCCAGCCCAAACTAGAATCAATATTTTTACCAAAACTAGTACCAATTTATAATAAGGATTACCATCAATCACTATATTATAAAACAACGAGGCTCTGTATAAATACATTTATGTAGATAATAAGTGTCTAATAGGTCACTGTTTATCTCATTTTCTATTCTTCTAGACTTCATTGCTGTGGAGATTTGTGCAGAACAGCAGGAGAGGAGCTCCAGGCTAGTCCAGGAGGAACCAAAGCCTCCTCAGATAAAAGAGGAACAACAGGAGTCCTTCCAAAGACTAGAGGAGGCTGGTGGGTCAGTGTTGACATTACCAGCAGTGAAGAGTGAAGATGATGAAATCACACAGAGAGAGCCTTTATCCAGCTCCTCGTCTGAACCAGTGGAAACACAAGAAGAGGTCTATGGAGCATCACAACAGCTCATCTCTCCTCCACACGGGTCTGGATCTGACACTGAAGACAGATTTGAGTGGGAGTTGACCAACGAAGCTCTGTCAGCTTTAAACGCTCTGAAATCACACAACGCACACCATCTGGAGCCGGGGGAGATACTAGACTCTGCTGCTTATGGAATACAAAGACAAAGATTGTCTTTGAGCAACACGCTGTCCCAGGACCCGACGCCACCAAGACAAACCATGAGGTCAGGAGAGAAGCCATTTAGTTGTACAGTCTGTGCCAGAACATTCAAACAAAGTGCACATCTAAAGGTACACCTAAGGACTCATACAGGGGAGAAACCGTATAGTTGTACATTTTGTGGCAAAACCTTTTCTCAGAGTGGAAGTCTTAAGATGCACATGAGAATACATACGGGGGAAAAACCCTTCGGTTGTATGGTTTGTGGCAAAAGCTTTAATCAAAGTGGAAGTCTAACGTTGCACATGAGAGTACATACAGGGGAGAAGCCATATAGTTGTACTATATGTGGCAAATGTTTTAGTATAAAGCAAGTTCTGAAGAAACACATGGAGATTCATACAGAAGAGAACCCTGTAAATTAAACGGTAGCAAAAACCGAGCCTGGGATAGTTTACCAGGCGTGCAAAAAACTAAAATAATTGCTCAATTTGATTTACATCAAAATGGGTTAAACAGCTTCAGAATATTCATATACTGTACTTGTGTATCATTCACGTGTCAGAATTACTTTGTAAATTTAAAAATAATACTTTTCACAGGAAAACTCCCCTCTGTTTCAGTAAGAGCGAGATCATTTAGCGACCTACAACCGGGTCGCAACGTGGTCGGTAGTTTTTAGGGATGTCACCGAATAATCGATTTTCGAATATTCGTTCCATTAATCAATATTCGATTTTAATATTTCATAATCGAAAATCGAAAAAATATTAATATTTTTTTTTTTTTTTCGTTTTTTTTTTTTTAATACTATTTTCTGGCTTAGTTAGTTAGTTTAAACCAAAATATAGAATGTAGGCTAACAATAGTATTAATGATAATAGTAAATGGCCATTGATTTATTATTCACACCAGCACCAACTGTAAACTGTGTAGACAGAGTGAAGGAGCACAGCAGAGTGGCAGCTGCCTGCTACACACTCTCCTCCCCCCCTGTCTCAGACACAGGTGTGATTGATTCAGGCTTGATTGTTTGGTACTTGGTGGCCATCATCAAAGAAAAGGGAAAACAGCGCCCTCTGTATTGTAAAGCATCACAAAATCTGTTCTTGAGAGATTAGGTGAACAGTACACTGGCACACTAAAAAGAAAGATGAAGAGTAGTAGTTAGGCTACCAATTACCTGAAGAGCCATGTTGTACATATGTAAATGTGCATTGAAATCCAGTAAAAAAAAACGAAAAACAGAAGAAAAAAAAGTTTTTTTTTTTTTTTTTTTTTAAATAAAAAAATAATAATAATAATTAATTATCGATTTTCGAATAATATTCGAATATTGCTATAGAATAATCGATTTTGATAAAGGTCCATTTTTGACATCCCTAGTAGTTTTCAGCGACCGGGTCGCAAAATCGAGCGACCGGGTCGCTAAATCGAGCGACCGGGTCGCTAAATCACCGACCGCGCCACTAAATCGACCGACCCGGTCGCTAAATCTACCGACCTGCCTGCAGTTTTAGCTAAATCGAGCGACCGGATGGCTAAATCACCGACCGCGCCGCTAAATCGACCGACCCGGTCGCTAAATCTACCGACCTGCCTGCAGTTTTAGGTCGGTAGATTTAGCGACCCGGTTGGTACATCTAGTGACCCGGTTGGAAGATTTTGCGCCCCAGTTGGTCGATTTAGCGACCCGGTCGCTCGCTTTAGCGGCGCGGTCGGTGATTTAGTGACCCGGTCGGGAGGTTGCGTCGGCAGGTTAGCCTACTGAGGTAAGGTTACTGAGGTTAGGTTTAGGGTTAGGGTTAGTAGGTCGGTGGATAAGCGACCACCGGTTGGTGGATTTACCTACCCGGTCGGTGGATTTAGCGTCCCGGTCGGTGGATTTAGCGTCCCGGTCGGTGGATTTAGCGACCCGGTCGGTGGTTTTAGCGTCCCGGTCGGTGGTTTTAGCGTCCCGGTCGGTCGATTTAGCGACCCGGTCGGTGGTTTTAGCGTCCCGGTCGGTGGTTTTAGCGTCCCGGTCGGTCGATTTAGCGACCCGGTCCGTGGTTTTAGCGTCCCGGTCGGTGGTTTTAGCGTCCCGGTCGGTGGTTTTAGCTTCCCGGTCGGTGGTTTTAGCGTCCCAGTCGGTCGATTTAGCGACCCGGTCGCTGAAAACTACCGACCACGTTGCGACCCGGTTGTAGGTCGCTAAATGATCTCGCCCTCTCTCCTCTGTTTTTAGGGTAGCTATAGCTATTGCATAAAGTCTGCTTCATATGATCGTGCAGTAACATTACAAGATTAATCCTTTTCTTCTTCTGTCATGTCAAGTCAAATAAAAATGTTTTCAATTAGAACAATCCTTGTTTTAAAACCAAAGTGAGATATTACAATGGAGAGTTGATTCAAGATTCAAACGGTATTCTTCGTCCCATGCTCATACACCCTAAGGCGTTTGCCGAAACGCGTTGGTGTTTTTTAATGTTCTAGCCTGTTGCCCAAATAAAGGCCTTTTATTTCTAAATCCACCTGAGTGCCTGGACCTGGATTTTTGTGCCTCTGTGGCACATTTTGTCCTCTTTTGCTCAGTGTATTCCCTTTCATGAGCACCGATGGTTTGAGGGATACCAGTAGTGCCCCTGCTATCTTCTTTCTCTATGTGAGTGAATTGTTGGTGTGACAGTGGCATACTCTGTCAGACTGCTAACGTTAACATAAATAAAAAACTGACTTGGATGTGGATCTCAGGATCCACAAGGGTATGGTGTGGCATGGAATACTGAGATAGGATAGCTATATGTTGCAGCCAAATGAAAATGTGTAGAATATAGAATATATACAGTAATCCTGCGATGAAAGCACACTAGTCTCAGTCTCATTTCTTCTAGAAATAGCTAATCTTTCACTCAATAGGGGAAATGCCCGTCGCAAGTTGATGTCATTAAAACGTGTGTCCCTATGGGATTTATGGCATGCATGTGAAAATAAAAACAAACTTAATACTTCCTAAATCAATATTTCAAGTGTGTGTGTGTGTGTGTGTGTGTGTTGGATGGTTTTATGACATCATCAACTTGCGACAGGTAACATGTCATTAGGTCGAACACCCTTTAGATTGACCACCAAACTCTAACCCAAACCCTAATCCTAACCTCAGTAAAACTATGCCTAACCCTAAACTTAACCTCAGTAACCGTGACGCGGGTGATTATCTAACCTGCTGACGCTCGCGGGTGATTATCTAACCTGCCGACGTTGTTCGACCCAACAGGAGTTCGACCAATGGGGCAGTCCCCCTTGCGACAGGCATTTCCCCTATTGAGTGAAAGATTAGCCATTTCTAGAAGAAATAGCTAATCTAGCGGCGGGGCCGCGGACCACCGCGTCTACCTGCGCCTCGCCGAGATGCCGTCTCGCATCCCTTTACGACCAGGCGTTCGGGAGTTACATGCTACTACTCCTACACCAGAGTAAACACTGCTTTTGTGGCAAGCTACTTCCTGAGGAGACGGCAAGATGTGCCGTGATTGGCCGGTAGTGTATGATCCATGCTGTGATTGGCTGGTAGTGTATGATCCGGGAGTAGGATAGAGATGACGTAATTTTGCCACGAAATCCGGTCCCCGGCCAGGATTGTAGATAACATATTTAGAGAAGGCTTTAGAGGCTGAAATTCATGGAGTGGGTCTTCTAAAACTTTAGTGATTTAATAGATCAAATTTAAGATTTGTTTAATTGAAAAAGTTGCATAGTATAACTTTAAGCAAGCACCAACAACTAGCCAATGCTTTCCTGATTCAGCTGTACAAAAACAAACTCACACTTACATACTGTGTATGCAAGCTTGTGAATTGCTAGTATTCGCTTAGACACAACTGCAAAGCTTTTGTCCTCGTCTGTGTTTGTCTCATCTCAAAATATTTAGTTCCAGGGATCCCACAGAAGCAAAATTTGAGTTACAAATGTTCGCGTTAAAAGTAAAAAAAAAAAGAAAGTAAGATTTGCACAAATTTTCTCGACATTTCAAAAATAGCTGATCTACAAGCTCGCAGTGTCGTGCTGTGAGCTTGTATATCTGCTTTTTTTCAATAGCTAAATAATTAAGGCCCCTCCACCAGTCCCACTTTCCCCCAGTGGCGTCAGTTCAGAAAAAACTAAGGTATGGCAACATGACTGGTGTCTTGCACGCACGCAAAGGCGCATGTGCAAGACACCAGTCATGTTGCCATACCTTAAGAAGTACATTCTATTTCCCCCGTTTACGGTTTCTTGGTCTGGATATGGCAGCCTGGAATGGTTGTTCAAGTGCAGCTAAACTTGGCATGTTAGTAAACATGCCACAATACCTTGTTAAAGTGACCATTTTGTAAAATGTTGTAGTTATTTTACTGTAGCAACATAATACAGATAGACAAAGAGACATTCATGGATTTATATTTAAATGTAACTTATTTTCCCCCCTGGACCCAGGGTATGGCAGCTGCATATCCCTGCCATACCCAATTGACGCCCCTGCTTTCCCCCACCTTGTGACTTACAGTATGCAGCACATTCCGAGCTTGTAGATAGAGGGAAAAAAAGAGTTGACTAAGTACAGAGTGGACCCCAGTCAAGTTGACCAAGTGGTTTTAAAGTGTCATCCACTGTGTCAGCCCCAGGATTGTCCCAGGATCCAGTCGTCATGTATCCAGGGGTGAAACCTGTGGCTACATGGATGCCCTGGACTTTGTCATGGGGTCTGCGCCAGGGCCAGGAGCAGGTTCAGGGGCCGGGTCGTTTGGGACCGTCCCACTGCCCTGTGCTGTCTGCAACGACGATGCCTCTGGCTGCCACTATGGTGTGATGTCCTGTGAAGGCTGCAAGGCCTTCTTCAAGAGGAGCATCAAAGGTAGGCAGAGAGAGGGCTGTCACAACTATTACATAATCGTCTAATCACAATTATTTGACATAATCGCGATTATTTGACATATGAGCTTGTAAATCGGCTATTTCCACTATCAATGTTCTTTTTTAAGTATAAAGTTGTCAAATATGTCAGCAATTTCTGTTGTGTAAACCTGGTAGTCTTTAGGTCACGGTATAATAATGAGACGGAGAGCGTGGTTCAAGTTGACTGTTTACTTCTCATTCTGTAGGAAGTTAGTGTGCAACGTACAAACAGGTCCGTGTAGCCACGTGAGCCAAATCACTTAGTACCTTACAGAACATCTTCCCCTTTTAGTAAGAAGTATCTCCCTTAATAACAGAACAGTCTCAAACAATAAATTTCAACTCCAATACTGAAAACACTGAACACACGCAATCACAATTCACCTCTGACTGTAAACACTGAACACATGCAATCACAGTTCACATCTTTTTCACCTCTTCTTTTTTTTTTTTTTTTTTTTTCAGGAAAGAAACATTTCACATTCACAAAACTTTTTTTTTTTTTTTTTCAGTCAATGAACAGTCATTACCCCAACTTCCCCCCCCAGTCTCTCAAATATCCAACCTAACTGGAGGGCGTGACACTCTGCCAGAAGAGGTCACATAGGGTGTCATGGTGCTATCAGAATGTCTGTTACTTCTAGTGTCTCTGGGACTCTGAGGTGTTTGGTATGAGTGTGTCTCTGTATTACCTTGCTCCGCAGTGGTCTCAGGTACCTCAGGTGTTGGTGTAGGTTGCTGAAGAGTGCGCAGGTGAGCGCGGTTTCTCCTCAGCTGTCCTTCGTCCGTCTCTACGATGTATGACCTGGGCGTTGTCGCCTGCTGTATGACAGTCCCTTCTTTGTTTTCCTTGGGGAGCCACACGTTTTGGCCACACTGCAACGTAGGTAAGGGACGGGCTCAGTGCCGCAAGTTGTAGCGACGTTGTTGGTCCTCTTTTGCCTGCGTCTCCGACCTTCTGAACTCTCTGATGTTCGGCCAGCGAGGGCGTAGAGTCTCCGGGATTTGTGGTAGGTTGGAGCGAATCTGTCTCCCCATGAGGAGTTGTGCAGGGGAATAGCCACACTCCAGGGGCATGGCACGGTACACCATCAGCGCCTTTACTTTATCGCCTCCACCTTTCCACAGTCCTTTTACTGTGGACACAGCCCGCTCAGCCTCTACGTTCGCCTGCGGATACCGTGGGCTGCTGGTCACATGGCTGAATCCATACTCAGCAGCAAAGTTCTGAAAGGGGGTCCCACTGTACTGGGGCCCATTGTCCGAAACCACTGTCTGAGGGGTCCCGTTACGACTGAATACATCCTTCAGCGCCTTAACGACTGTCTCAGCTGAGGCCACTTTAAGGTGTGCAACCTCTATGTAGCGTGAGAAATAATCCACAATCACAAGATAAGTATTTTTCTCCCAGAAGAACAAGTCTGTAGCGACTCGCTGCCAGGGCCCCTCTTGCACTGGTGTGGGGACCAAGGGCTCTCTGTGTTCTGCCCTGTGTTGTGAACATGTGTCACACTTCTCCACCAGCTGATTGATGTGCACTGACAGTCCGGGCCACCAGACTGACTGGCGTGCTCTTGCTCTGCACTTGACAATTCCTTGATGTCCGACATGCAAATCGTTGAGCACTTCCTGTCTGCTGTCTTTGGGAATCACAATCCTCTGACCACGCAGCAGTAGCTCACCTGCTAAAGTGAGGTTCTCTCTTTCTGGCCAGTATGCCCCCAATTCCGGTGGGAGGTCATGTTTCTCAGGCCAACCTGTCTTACAGTATCTGATGAGCTTTGCACAGACTGGGTCAGTACTCTGTTTCTCCTGTATGCTCCTCAGCCTGGCTTCTGTGGCTGGGAGGCTTTGCACAACTGCATCCACAAACACTTTGACTTCTGTTTCTCTGTCCATGTCCTCTTGTGTGAATGAGTGTTTGACCGGGGCTCTTGACAATGTGTCTGCCATTATCAAGTTCTTACCGGGCACATGTACAATATCGTATGTGAATCTCATCAGTCTCAGCCGAAACCTCAGGACTCTTGGTGGGAGCTCATCTAGTGCCTTGGTACTCAGCAATGGCACTAATGGCTTATGATCAGTCTCTAGTCTGAATCTGAGCCCCAGAAGGTAGGATGACAACCGCTCACACACCCATGTGGCCGCCAAGGCCTCCTTCTCTATCTGGGCATAATTCTTCTCCGGGCTGGACAGGCTTCTAGAGATGAACACAATCGGCCTCCATATTCCATCTTTCTGCTGCTGTGTCAGAACGCCCCCGATACCGTAGGACGAGGCATCAGCAGATACACAGGTCTCTGCTGTAGGTGAATACGGTGCTAACACCCGTGGGGAAACTAACTCTGCTTTCAGTCTATGAAAAGCTTCTTTTTGTGGGGCTTCCCAGACCCATTCATTTTTTTCGCACAACAGGTCCTTGATTGGGCGGGTGTATGAGGCCAGATGAGGTAAGAACTTGCCTATATATTGGGCCATCCCCATCAGCCTTTTCACTCCTTCGACGTCTGTAGGCTCAGGCATCTCCAAAATTGCTCTGACCTTAGCTGGATCCGGGGCCACTCCGTCTGCTGTGATGCGGTGACCCAGGAACATTATGCTGTTTTTTGCAAACTCACATTTTTCACTGTTCAATGTCAGGCCTTCTGCCTGCAGTGTTTTTAGGACCTTGTGCAGTCTCTCGTTATGCTCCTGTATGTCTTCTCCATACACCAGTATGTCATCAGCATGACACTGGACACCTGTACAGTCCTCCAACATCTGAGACATACGGCGTTGAAAATGCTCTGGGGCTGATGAAATCCCGAACGGAAGACGGTTGAACGCATACCGCCCGAACGGTGTGATAAAGGTTGTGAGTAACTTGTTTTCTTCTGACAGCGGGATTTGCCAGAAGCCAGCAGTAGCATCCAACTTTGTGAATATCTTTGCCCCTTCAAGCATGGCAATTGTCTCATCTACTGCTGGGAGAATGTGTCTCTCCCGTCTGACATATCTGTTCAAATGTGTCATATCTACACACAGCCGTATTTTCCCTTTTGGCTTGGGAACCACGACCATGCATGCGCACCACGGTGTGGGGCGTGTCACCTTGGAAATCACCTCCATCTTCTCCATTCGCTCCAGTTCTGCTCTCACTGTCTCTCGCAGGGGCAAAGGCACACGGCGTGGAGTTGACAGGGCGTGTGGGACAGCATCAGGTTCCAGTTCGATTTTGTAGGGCTCCTTTAATTTCCCTAGGCCTGAGAACACCTTGGGGTATTGAACCTTAACATCCTCTTGCTGGGCTGCAACTGCTGTGTGCAGCCGCTTTATGAGTCCAAGCGCCTCTATAGCAGGAAGGCCTAGGAGGGGCCTGGTCAGTTCCTCAACAACATAAATGATTTGTTCTGTTGTTCTGTTCCTAATGGTCAGCTCACCACCAAAGCAGCCTTTTGTATTCAACTTGTATCTTCCTGGTCCATACAGTACTTTTTGTGGTGGCTGTAGATTTCCATGTCTTTCAACTGAGTGCATGCTGCTTGGTACCGCTGTGACTTGGGCACCTGTATCTAATTTGAATATGGCTTCCTGTCCATTCATCTCCAACAGTTCCAGCCATTCATCTTCAGGTTCCTCTATGTTAACTACATTTAGGAATGCAAAATCTCCCTCTTCATCTTGAGAATCCTCTGTGTGTGCCAGTGTGATGTCATGGACACCTTTCCCTGACCTGCATAACTTTGCAAAATGTCCTTTCTTTTGACACACCCTACACTCAGCATCACGGGCAGGGCATTCTCTCCATGTGTGTTTTCTCACATTTCCACATCTCCCACATCCGGGAGACTGTGTGGCAGTTTTGTATTGTTGTGCTTTCTGCCATTTGTTATTTTTGTGTATGGCCTCCACACATGCAGCTCCCTGCTGCTCAGTGCCTCTTAAGACAGGCTGCTGTTTCTTTATTGCTGCACTCTGTTTCACTCTAGTCATTGCCTTTTCCAGAGTTAACTCTGCATCCATTTGAAGGCTTTCTGATAGCTTGACATCTCTTATGCCTACTACAATTCTGTCCCTAATCAATTCTTCCCTTAGGGCTCCATACTGACAATGTTCAGAAAGTGTATGTGCAGCAGTGATAAAGGACTCAACACGTCTGTTGAAACGTGCTCTTTCAAATATGACGTTCCTCTTACTGACACAGTGTGCGTTGAAAGCATCCGTGACGTCCTTGTATTTCTTTTTATTTTCCTCCGTGAGCGGCAACACACTCAGTATGTCTTCGGCGGCATCTCCCGCAGCATACATGAAAGCATTCACTTGGAATTTGTCTGACTGTTTATCCAATCCCGACGCAATTCTATAGCGTTCAAATCTTTTCATCCATCTTGGCCAGTCATTAATGTTACTGAAGTCGAACTTGCCTGGCGGAGCCAGCTGTGGTAACGCCGGTGCTGCCTCGTCTCCCATTCTGTCGTTTCTTCGTCTCTTTTTTTTTAGTTTTGTCTTCCTACTTTTTAACTCCGAGCTTCTGACACCATGTTGTGTAAACCTGGTAGTCTTTAGGTCACGGTATAATAATGAGACAGAGAGCGTGGTTCAAGTTGACTGTTTACTTCTCAGTCTGTAGGAAGTTAGTGTGCAACGTACAAACAGGTCCGTGTAGCCACGTGAGCCAAATCACTTAGTACTAGGGATGCCCCGATCAGGGTTTTTTTGCTCCCGATCCGATACCGATCAAATATTATTGCTTCCGATTCGATCCCGATCTTTCCCGATCCGATCTTTTGGCAAGGCATTAAGAAGAAAAAAAAAATTCTATTCATTCTATCACTTGGTTCTCAACCTTTTCAGGCCGTGACCCCCAAAATAATCATATTTTAACTGGGGACCCCCGACCCTGAAGAGTTGAGGAAGTATATTTTGTATAACACGGTTCTATTGTGAAAATAGCAGATCTACATGCTCACAACGCCTCGCAACGCGAGGAGTTGTGAGCATGTAGATCGGCTATTTTCACAATTTCTGGCTTTAATATTTGACAATTTGGCCAATGTTTAATTTGTCATTTTAGAGGTATTAAAAAGTCCTTAATTTTTCACTTTCGAAATGTGCAGATACCCTCTATACACTTAAACTTTATGTTGATTTGTTTACTGTTGAGAGAGAAAACAATGTTGCACATTAAGTTAATCATCTGGGGACCCCCCCAAAATAATTTGAGGACCCCCCTGGGGGTCCCGACCCACAGGTTGAGAACCACTGAGCTAGTTGACAGTGCAGAGAGACATAATTGCCTTCCTTTGATCCATTAGCAAGGGGCCAATTACTACTTATTGGCATCAGCTGCCAGCTGGACACAGAGTCTGACACAATCACCTTCCCTCTGCAGTGCTCTGTCTGTCTCATTTCTCCAAAAGCCCTTGAATATGATTGAAAATGATTAAGGATTACTGTGATTATGGTAAGCTTACATTTCATATCGCATTCACCTTACCTGTAACTTTCAGTACTCCCAGAAAATATTTTTTTGAAAAAAAATAAAAAAATAAAAAATTGATTTTTTTCCCCCCCCCCGATCTCCGATCTTATAAAAACGGCCATATCGGCGGCCGATCCGATCACGTGATCGGGATCGGGCAACACTACTTAGTACCTTACAGAACAATTTCTTTGTATATTTAGGTTATGTGTCATATCTGCCATGTGCAACTTTAAAGCCTACAAGCCAAACAGATATGTAATTGTCAATGACAAAAACACAATTAAATCGTCATGTAAAATGTCCTAATCGCGAGTGATGTGATTCTGAATGTATAATGTACATTCAGAATGTAATGTATCTGAAATGTAAATTAGTTTTAAAGGGATATTTCACTTTCAAAAAAACATTTGGTAATTATATAGTCTAATCAGGCTTTTATGAACACCCTGAACAGTTTGCTTGATTCAATATTTAGATATTTGATGTAAATGTTACCAGGCCCTTCAGGCCCAGGGACTCTCCCCACACACACCCATTGTAACTTCAAACTTCATTTTAACACATCTGGTGCCAACCCCGAGTTTCCCGAGTTTGTATTGGTACTGGTGCTGTGCCAACCCCGAGTTTCCCGAGTTTGGGCCGTTTTTGAAAAAAAAAAAATGATCGCGATCGCGAAATTGCATGTTTAACCCCCATACCAACCCATTCTTTCAAACATGGCAGCCATGTTTGTTTACATCTGAAGAAAACATAATGGCTCATAAATCATGAATGCCTGAACGGATTTCCAAGCGGATTTTTTTGTTTGAAAGCTGTGAACAGCCTGCACACACGTGGTGCATCATCTAGGCATGGGCGTGCACTTTTTACACAATTGCACAATTACATGGAAGTCTATGGTAACCATGGCAACGCGGGACATTGGCCGGAAAAAATCATTGCAACATAAGTGTTAAGACAGATTCGTTAAAAACACCCATTATTTTTTCTGGTGACTCATACTACCCTGCTAATACATGAGCAGGCCGTGTTTTTTTGATAACTTTTTGATCCAGGAGGAAAACAATGCTAAAATGTAATCAAGTAACTCAAATGACTCAAATGACGCCAAGTAACAAGCATAGCACACATTTCAGTATGAAGGTGTACTGCTGAACTTTAACATATAGAGACAATTCACTGTTTGTCAAGTCCCGCCCCATGTTGCTTTGTTACTAGGTGGGACAAAGAAGGTCAAAAGCCAGGGAAGACTTTTTTGTCCATTCACTTCTATTATAAAAACAAGATTTTTCATAGCCTCATTATTGCTATTTAAAGTACCAAAAGAAAAACATCTACGTGATATTAACCCTTTCAATGCCACCTTTTCACCACTAGAGGGCGCCCAGTGGCCATGGAAAACACCATAGAGATACGCTGGTATATGCACAAGCCCTGCGCAGCCATGATGCGCCTGAACACTTTCCTTTGTGCATGTACAGGAACAGGATGAAGTTAGCTTGAAGTTAGCTATTGGCTACCAAGCATTTTAGAAGCCCTATTTTCGGCGATTTAGCCATGATTAAACCTTGCACACCTCATGGATATGCATGGAACAGAGAAAATGAGCTCTAAAGATCCTGGATTGCATTGGAGTGGATGGTAAATATCGGCGGCGCGACGCTCTCGCGGGCCGTGTAAACAGATGACGCCCGGCGGCGCGGCTCGAAAGAAAAAAATAAATAAATAAAAATAAAAAGCCGAACTAGTTCGGGATAGGCACCCAGGACGTTAATAATTATCCCGAACTAGTTCGGGATAGGCACAATAAGAGTCAATAAAAAAGGAACAAAAAAGTACAGTAGTTAGTTACATTGCAAAACGGGGGTTTCCCCCGAAAATACATGTTTTAATTAGTATAATCCTCTGAAACAGGCAGAGGAAGAGAGAGCAGGCTGCTCTAGGCTGACTTGCGCTGAACAGGAAATTGTGGAATAGGCTCACCCTCAACATAAAATGTATTTTAATTGTAATTCTGCCTATTTAAATATATGTACCCAATCGAATATCTTAGTTACATCAATATCATTCATGTGAACTAGTTTGTTGAAGCTTATTCATTATAATTATCAAAATCGTTATGACCGTTCCGGTCCGTACCTTGCCGCGGCCGTGCCGCGCATCACAGCACCATGTCTATGCAAGGCTAGTAATCCACATAGCGATTTCTTTCATCATTTCAACAAATATTCACTGTGTATTCACTCCATTGTGTTCCAAAACGTTCCTATTTGTCATGACAAAGCAAAACATAAAATAAAAATAAGTATAAATTTAAAACTACACTCTTTCCATTTATGTGAATGAAAGAAAGAGGGCTTTGTCCCACTGCATAACTCCACCCCTGGTAGCAAAAGAGAATGATTTTTCTGGTTGGCCAGTCATGGACCAATCAGAAGGATGACAAACGGTGAATTATTCTTATCGTAGATTAGAGGTTATCATGATTGATTATGTGTGACGTTATAGAGTAGATCATGTATTCATTGATTATATTAATATCTAGGTCTGTATGATGATACTAATACTTGATAGTTAGGAGTAGAGAGGCCTACAGTAGGCCTCAGTAACTATGGATTTGGTAAAGCCTATCTTGTTATGGTACGCCTCGTCCCAGAGGCGTACAGAGCCACACAGTATAACTCTGACCAGTGTCTGACCATTATTCTGGGCAGAACTATCTTACCACTACCCGGAGTGTTAATTACTTCTGTCCATGATATCATGTTACATAAACATAATCACACCACCATCTAATATAATTGTCTTGTCTCCTCATTTTCTCATGATTATTGATTGATCTGAATTCCCCCACAGTCTACTATGGCTGCTCTGTGACACAATGGTTATTTTCTTCTTCGAAATTGAACTCAATTTCAGATCACTGTTCCTTTGTACTGGATTAATCTAATCTACTCAGCGCTGAAGTGACACATTTTGTGTTTTTCACCCTGTTTCTAGGTGACAACGTCTCAGTCTATTACTGCCCAGCGACTAATAAGTGCACCATCGACAGGAACCGAAGGAAGAGCTGCCAGGCGTGCCGTCTTAGGAAGTGCTATGAAGTGGGCATGCACGGTGGGTAGAGACACTTATAGAATCGGGTCAAATTTCTAATTTTCACGATTTTTCAAAAATAGCAGATCTACAAGCTCGCAGCGCGCCACTCGGTGCCGCGCTGTGAGCTTGTATATCTGCTATTTTTCAATGGTTAAAGCATAAAATAATAATACACTATAATGTGTACCCGTTCTAAATGGGTTGGCACGGTGGGTAGAGACTGTATTCACACCCACTTGCATTACTCGCATTTCATCTCTGGTCAATACCCACGTATAGGTCTTTGAATGCTTTAACCAGGTGGCGCGCTGTGAGCTTGTAGATCTGCTATTTTTTTTAAAAGTCCTGAAAATGTGTGCAAATCTTTGAATATAATGTATTTTCAAAGCGAACGGTTGTAACTCAAATGTTGCTTCTGGGTGGTCCCTGGAACTAAATATTTTGAGATGGGGGTCCGTGGCCAAATACATATAATTTTGGGGGTCCTTCACATGAAAAAGTTTGAGAACCACTGACATAGTAGTCTCTCAAGAACAAACTACCTGAGATCCATTTAAGTGAAAAGGACCTTTTCTTTGACGATGGCTGGCCAGATTGCTGACATAGAAACATAGGTTTTTCAAAAAAATCTTAGAAGGATTCAAAAGACACTTATAGAATCGGGTCAAATTTCAAATTTTCACGATTTTTCAAAAATAGCAGATCTACAAGCTCGCAGCGCGCCACTCGGTGGCGCGCTGTGAGCTTGTATATCTGCTATTTTTCAATGGTTAAAGCATAAAATAATAATACACTATAATGTGTACCCGTTCTAAATGGGTTGGCACGGTGGGTAGAGACTGTATTCACACCCACTTGCATTACTTGCATTTCATCTCTGGTCAATTAAATTCTATGTCCACATTATTCAGAGCCCCCTTGTTTTCTGCATTTATGGAGTTTCTGGAGCGTGTGTGTGCTCACACATACTGTATGTCTCTAATGTTTGTTTTTCTTTTTGAAGCGGTGAAAGCCGCTTCCAAGGAGTGGCTTTGTCTGTCCCGTACATGTTTTTTTGAGGATTCCCATAGATTCTCAAGGAATCTATTTGTCTGTCCCGTACATGTCCCGTGCATGCAGAATTGAGGATTGGTCAAGCTTCACATGACAATTTGGCCCTCCAGACAAAATCATTCATTCATTCAGAATTCATAAAAATATAGAACTAAAGCACATAGAAAGTATAGATCTAGAACACAGAATGTATAGATCTAGAACACAGATTTCATAGCTCTAGAATACATAGAATACAAATTCACCGCTTCACTTCGAACCGAGGTTTGATTTTTTTGTTGGTTTTGTTTTGAAGCGGTGAAAGCCGCTTCCAAGGAGTGGCTTTGTCTGTCCTGTACATGTTTTTTTGAGGATTCCCATAGATTCTCAAGGAGTGAGAATGTCTGTCCCGTACATGTCCCGTGCATGTAGAATTGAGGATTGGTCAAGCTTCACATGACAATTTGGCCCTCCAGACAAAATCATTCATTCATTCAGAATTCATATAATAAGAATTCATTCAAATGTAGAACTAAAGCACATAGAAAGTATAGATCTAGAACACAGAATGTATAGATCTAGAACACAGATTTCATAGCTCTAGAACACATAGAATAACAATTCACCGCTTCACTTCGAACCGAGGTTTGATTTTATTTTCTGTGTGAATGTCTTCTCACAAAGCTGCAGCTCCAAGACGTCCAAGAGGTCCAGTGCGCAGCTCCCTGAGGTCCAGTGAACGGGCATCGTACACAAAGCAGCTCTGGATGAGAGGAAACACAGCGGCCCAAGAGGAAGAGCAAGGGGGGAGGATGGGACTATGAAAAAGGAGTGAAATAATAATAATAATGATCATCCAGGCAGTTTTCGTGGCATGGCTGCATCCGTCCAAGCTGTAACGGCAGCCTTCAGCCCCAGTGGCGGTTGGTACCTATATTGCGCCCTGGGCGAGGTAGTATAGCGCCGCCCTATGGCCGCGCGAAGCGCGGACGGAATTTTTTTTTAAAATTATGAATTTTTTTAAAGTTAAAATCGGTTCGGTTCTACACGGCGGCAGAACCATTTTGGGCTTAATATAATAGAGTTTATAAAAGCATGATCTGACTGTCTTATGCCTCATTCACACTGTAAGCAGCAAAGCTAATGGTTTGCTTGGTAATTCAATGTAATCTCAATGGAAACCAGCTTTAAGATGCTGGAGATGCTGAGAACAAAGCTTGGAAAGCTTTAAAGCTGGTTTCCATTGAGATTACATTGAATTACCAAGCAAACCATTAAGGTGCCTCCACACCGAAAATACTACAGGAGACTTGTTCAAACTGTTCACAGACTGCAAAGAACTGCAAAGAACTGCAAAAAACTAAGCACATTGAATTTTCCAGCCGACTGTATGCCGACTGTAATTACTGTACAGTTTTGCGCATGCGCACTGTGTTGCCATATCGGCTAGTTACAAGCGACTTTGATCCTGTTTTCCTATAATGTTGCTAGTTGTGGGTTACTTTTGTTTGGGCATGTTTCTGAATTGTAGTTGCTTATTTGGCCTTGCTTTCAACATTCTTTTAGAAAATAGCTAATGTAATAGAGCTCAATAGGTGAAACTGGACGCTCCTTTAGGCTTTGTTTTCATAGACCTGGTCGCTTGTTTAACTCACAGAATCTGGCAACCGAGGAGCAGAAGCGGAGATGCTTCCTGTCCGGTGATTTCTTCTCCTCACACAAAAACAACACACATCACTATCACTAGCGTTGCCTTGGAGTTGATTAGTATAGGAAATTGAGAGTTGAGATTGTGAATAGCCTATGCTATTTAGTTAAAATATGCAACGGGAAAATGTCTCTGGCTTATTTAGGCTTGGTTTTGCTGCAGCAGTAGCAAACTAATGGTCCATTACAACTCGCTACAATTCACCGACGTCCAGGGGCGACTCTACAAAACTGAGCAAGTCCAGTCTTCCAGTTTTCCGTCGATAACGTTCCCGACCCGCTGCCGAAAACCTACCGATGAGCTCCCGTTCGGCAACAGATGCTTTCCGCCACCTTCCGCCGCCGATTCGGCCACGAATCTGTTTGGTTAAAAGTGGCCTTTAGCTTTGCTGCTTACAGTGTGAATGAGGCATTAGTCTTACCTTGGGCTGGTCAGGAGAAATGGTTCTTTCACAGTCACGCACAGTGAGACAAGACTATAGAGTTCCTATATCCTGGCTGATAGAGGTCTGTGTTTTGTAGAGGAAAGTATTTTTTTTTTTTTTTTTTTCCATGCGCCCCCTCAAGGTGGCGCCCTGAGCGAGTGCCCCGCTAGCCCCCCCTGCAGGCCGCCTCTGTTCAGCCCTATTATGGGATGTCTAGGTTCTGTTTTTCTGTTTTTTACAGCTTGTAGATCGGCTATTTTCGGCAAAGAGGTTTGGTATAGAGGGGAGAAGTATTGACAGTTAAAGTGGTTAAATATCTGAAAACACGAATTGACATGAATCCAAAAAACATGTTTGTACTGTCAAACAATGAAACGATATGGAATCTATGCCGGAGGTCCCCAAGGCCAGACTCCGAACCAGGGGTGACAGGGCATACATTTCTCTGTGGCTGAGCCCTCCCTCTAGAATGCACTCCACAAACATCAGAGAAGCCTCTGATCTCAACTGCTGTTTTATTGCTGTTAATTATCCTTTTGCTTATCCGAGTTTTTTTTTTCAGTTTTCTCACTCTTCAGTACTTCTCCCTCTACTCCCTCAAATCCTTGCCGATGTGCGCCGAGTTTAAAGGTGGTTGGTCGGTCCCATATATGGGCATAACGGTCGGATCTGTGGCTCAGGACAACTGAAATGTCATAACATTCCTCTTTTGTATCTTTTCTGTGCATTGTCAGCTCCAACAATTACCACTTCAACAGCCCTAAAAGGAATGCAGTGGAATACGGAAGTAGGCTACGCATAAAATGGTAGTTGTGTGATAAGGGGTGTCTATGTGTGTTGTGTGTGCATATAATCTGTGTATTTAACGTTCAATCAAATATCTAAACTAGATTATGATTAGATTAAGCAAAAAATTTCCCCTTTTTCAATATTTAAAAAAAAACAAAAAACGGAAAAACGAATAATGAGTCCTTTTTTTCAATTTCTAACTTTTGGCGCAGAATCAAAGGTTGAGAAAATGGAAAAAGGCATTTTGGAGCCCTAATTTGTATTTTTCATTTAGTCTATTTTTCATTTTCTCGTTCTGAACGCTACCGGCTGAGGGACCCCCTGAACGGCGGGGTGACAGGCGGGGGTCCGTAGAGACGCGGACCCCTCGGAGAAAGCAGGAGCCGTGCGGTCCACGTTTACACAACCGAGCGCCCCCCAATGAAAAGCCACGGTCAACATAAAAAAATATATTGATTAATAGATAAATGAATACATGGTGATTCTCAGGTCGTAATCCGAGTTTTCTATTCTCTACACAAGAACATAAATTGGAAAATGAGTCCTTTTCCTTAATTTTCATTTTTCCATTCTGAATGGATAAAAAAAAAAACACAGCATTTACGTCCGGTAGCGTTCAGAACGAGAAAATGAAAAATAGACTAAATGAAAAATACAAATTAGGGCTCCAAAATGCCTTTTTCCATTTTCTCAACCTTTGATTCTGCGCCAAAAGTTAGAAATTGAAAAAAGGACTCATTATTCGATTTTTATTTTATTTTTTTAAATATCGAAAAAAGGGACATTTTTAGCTTTATCAATTAATCCAATTAATTCAATTAAGCTGTGAGCTTAGGTACACGGATTGAATATACACTACCTTTAAATATGTTTGTTTTTTTCAATAATAATGTAAGCCTGCTTTGCAATAAATATTTGCAGATAAAAAAAGAAAAGAAAAAACAAACAAACAATGTGACCTCCTTGAGCTGATTTCAGTCAGATAACTCATGATAGATTGAACAATGTTTATTATTAATGAGTATGCAAGTGCATGTATGTCACATTTATCTTGGTGTTTGGCTCTGCTACTTTTTCTCCCTACGTATCATAGTAGTAGCCTGCATATAAATATTGGAGGAAAACAAAATGTTCTTTAAAGAAGACAAATCTACATTGTTATTTGAAGATTTGTTTTAATTCCATGTGAGAGTGTAACCAGCTAAACACAATACAAATATGAGATGCATGTTAATATCAAGTGTAAAGAGATTTTGTTCTCACAAAATGTGACTTTGCAGAATGGACAGGCTAATTGAATTACATTCACACCTTGTGAAACTATTACTCCTTTGAAACCAATGCTAAATTAATTCTTTCAGGTAGGATGGTAAAGTGCCCATGGACCACACCCAATTAACTCTTGCAGAAAGGGACTCACTGGATGTAAACGTATAGACAAGAGCAGATCAATCCAAGGTCAAAGAACCATACCAGTTGTATTGCATGTTAACACAAAGACAATACTTTTACTTGACATTACTGGCGACCATTTCCCAAGTTCACTTTTTATTTTTGGCAATTGGTTTCCATAGGTTTTTGTATTATGAAAACCAACTTTGAAAAGGATGTCACTGTTCAGTGTAATTTTATAGCATTTTAATTTTAAAGTTAAGTCAAAACAATGTAACTGGTAAACTGGGAACTCACTGCAGGGGTGTCCAGCAAGACCGTAACCAGTGATGTCTGACCCCATGCTCCAGGAATCACTATTGCGTGACGGGGTCATGCCCATGTTCCCTCAACCCTATGTTCCCTCTGAGGGAACTTGAGTACGGTCCCTTGGGTGACTACCAGTGAAACATGTTTGGTGCTCTCTGAGCTGACACAATACCACGTATAAGTTACCAGAAAATATGTTGGATAGGGCTATCTGACTTGAAACAATACACCCACTTATTTTAACTACCAGCGAATATATCTGACAGGGCTATAATTTGGCTTGACACAGTACCCACATATTGTAATTACCAACCAACATGTTGAACATGGCTATCTGGCTTGACACAATACCATTGTGACGACCAGTGAATGTCGGACACTCTGGCTCTATAATCGGCTAGACTCTAACCAATCATAGTCCCTGGAGAAGACGTTTTATGAACATATTTCTAACATGTATGACTTCATCATGCAGGGAAAAAGAAATAAAATATAAAAGGTAAATCATGTAATGATTCCAAAATGAATAATAAGAAGGCATGGTATGCTTAAAGAAGATTGTCATCAGTAATGTAAAGCCTATAACTGGACTCATACTAAATCAGTAAAAGATTCCATATAACTTATACGGTCCTTTTTAAGACTGTGCTTTTCTGGGCAAATGTCCATATGCCTGTAATGAAAAGTGGCCTTCATCATGACAGATATAAACTTAACTGAATGCATTAATTTTAAACAATGGTTTGACAAATGAGGTCAACTAAATGTATAGTTTGTTGTTGTCGGGGGGAAACCTTGTATGTCCAAAACAGTTTGTTTTGTATTTATCATTTTTAAAATTATTTAAACTAGTGAAAACAGCAGATCTACAAGCACACAAATGATGAAGCAGGGCTTTGCTTTGCGAAAAATTTTACACATTTGAAACTTGGAGATACAAGGTTTCTGCCCGACAGTGACGAGTTGGTATTTACAATAGAGAAATAACAGTAGAACTACTCATCACTGACAAAGTATAGCCCTTCAAACATACACACAAAAACTGAATGTAAACATCAAAAGCCTCATTCATACTTTATCATATGACAGTTTCACAAAAAAGCAATAGAGTATGACAAAATATAAATTAGGCTTAATGTGTAGCAGAGCAACAGTGTAAAAACATAAATGGTGAGATAGGTGAGATCAGTGCCACTGTTTCAAACTCTTAAAAGTATTCAATCAATCAAAAAGTAATAACCAGATATGATAGTCAGTATCTGTAATATACCATGCTGTGTATAGGTAAAGTGCCAGCCCCCAACTTATTACTAAATACATTTCACCCAAGATTTGGGAGAGACTACATATTTGCAGGGAACTTTTTAGTTGTTACCTACTTTCAGATTATTTATTGGGAGATGGAAATCTAGCAGTTGTGACAGCTGGAAGCAGTAGGCCCCTGCTCACAGATCAATGTAGGTTCTCAAAGTGGGGTCCACTGTCCAGGGACCCCCAGGTTTCCTTGAGGGGCTTCCAAATGGACCCTTACAGGTCTGTGACTCGGAGTTATGGGGGTCCTTGAAATTAAAGGACAACTTTGTTTTTCTACGAAAAAAAATATGAACAGGTGTTCATATTTTACATTGTAATTAGAGAAAAGAAAAGATGAGTGTTAAGCTCTTTGCACACAGGCGCGTTTATCCGCACGGATAAAACGGACAATTTAATTTAAAAAAAAGAAAACGATGATTCTCTACGACGTCATGCACACCGGATCCGAATTAGCCGTGCGACGAGTGGCTGCGGCCGTGCGTTTTTCTTGATCAAACCCAGTTCGATTCGTGCGTCTTGTCGCATGCGGTAAAAAACTCATCACTCCTTTTATGACTGCTTTTGGGATCTGCAGCGCCGATTCCGCACAGCATTGCACACCAAATCCAATGAGTTTTATTCATGCAGCAAACGAAAAAAAAAACACAACTGTCCTGTGTACAAAGGGCTTTAGTGTAATAGAATGTTTTCATTTACTGCTTTATATCATTTTATCCATTTTAGCGAGTTTGATATCAGTGGGTGGGGGCATAAAGTGGCTAAATATATATATTTTAGACACGATGAGCCTACACATTCTTTATTACTATGTACAGTAACACTACTAGCCCCCATAAATCACACCTAACCATGAAGGATTGCATGTTGGGAATGGGCTTATTGTGTCTAAAAAGACACATTTAGCCACTTGTACGCACTTGTAGCCACTCGCTAAAATGCCTAAAACGATAGATAGCAGTAAATGAAAACGTGACACTCATCTTTTCTTTGCTCTAATTACAATCTAAAATATGAACCCTTGTAAAAAAACAAAGTCCTTTAAAATGTTTTGAGAACCACTGATGTTGAGATAAGTCCCTGTGCCAATCTATCTGTGGATGAGGCAGTAATGATTTCCCTCAGCTGCTGAGTGGCATTTTGGTCAAAGCATACGCAATAGTAATCTCCTCAATCCTTACATCTTTCTATAAGTATTTACAATCACTTCTTGTACCAAATGTGTTTCCAGTAAACTGGAAATTGAGTCAGCAATAGAATAGTGCCGGTTCAGCACAGTGGAACTTTTACAGCTGCCATACTAGGCAAGATATGGCTGCTAACTGATCAGCACAGTTAGGGCTGTCACAATCATTACATAATCGTCTAATCGCGATTATTTGACATAATCGCAATTATTTTGGGATAATCGTCATAATCGTTTACATGTTGAAAAATGTTCATACATGTTCAAACATTTAAAAGAATTGTGGAAATAGCAGATCTTCAAGCTCACAACGCGACTATCAATGTTCTTTTTAATGTAATGTTGTCCTTAATAGAAATTATTTAGGTTATGTGTCAAATCTACCATGTGCAACTTCAAAGCCTACAAGCCAAAAAGAAATGTAATTGTCAACGACAAAAACACAATTAAATCGTTAATCGCAATTATTTGAGTGACAATTAATCGTCATGTAAAATGTAATAATCGTGACAGCCCTAAGCACAATCTTACCACTCTCCGTTCTTTTATTACTCCCCTCACCCAAGGCAGATAAAGGCTATGTATGTGATAAGTATATACATTATGTTGTTGCATGCGAATGGGAATCTGTGTGCTGTGCAGTGCAGTGCAGTGCAGTGTGTGTGTGAGTGAGTGAGTGTGTGCGTGTGTGTAAGCAGGTTTGTGCGATTTGAGTTGACAAACAATAGTTTACTGAACATTCCAAAGCAAGGCATGTGTTTTATTCATTGTACAGGCAGAAAAGGTGTATCTAATTCTACGTTATAACTGTACATGTTTTTCATTCAGGAAAAAAAAAAGTTCCTCCTCATTTCCCTGCACGTCTTTTGAAACGCTCTAGTGTCAATCGGGGGAGGTGCACCTCAGTTTGACTTAATAAAACTTAATTGGGCCAGTTTCGCAAATTCAAAAAAAGGGGGGAGGGACCCCCAAGTCAGCTCTTAAAACATAATGTTAAAGAGAAGTCTTAAAAAAAGACTTACAAATACTTAATATCACCATCACCTAGACATCTATAATCACCACAAAACTAATAAAACAAAATTGAGCATATTTCTTTGCCCATCAACAAATCAGTCATTTTGTCCATCACCAAACTTATACTTAGTTACAGCATTATTGGATAGGGAACGTGTTTTAGATTGTATGTCTCTTTGTATCAGTGCTAAGATTGACAACAAATGAACCAACCAACAGAAGATGGTCTTCCGGTGGCTTGATGTTGGTCTTCTTTGCTTTTCCCCATCTTCATCTGTACAGCTTCTCATCTGTACAGCTTCCTAGTACTTTCTTCTCTTCTTCAGAACCCTCAATGTTTTGCATCCATTTGACTTTCTGTTGTTCATCTCTTGGGCTGTCTGAGCTCAGACAGTGTGCAGGCATCTGACTGCATACTCGCTGCTCTGGTTCATGTTTTGTTATTTTTTTATAAATGGGATGAAGTTGAGAAACACAACTTCAGGGTGTACGGGTTTGACCCATCTGAAAATACAATAGACACGCGCAGTGTTAGACATTGTGCACTAAGGCATGCGCACACACACACACACACACACGCATCCGCTCTTATTTTGAAGGGCCGGGTGGGAATTTGCGCTGATTGCCCCCATCTAGGACTACTGTGTTGACGAGAGGGAGTCATGGCGGCCGTCATGCAAGTGCATTTTTAGCATGAAACCTGCCAGCCTTGGGATCAAAATGTATTTTTTCGAGTAAATGAAGTCTCTTTATTGCAAGATCAATGGATTTCTATGGAGGAGCTCCACTTCGCGTGCACGCCAACGCACGTTGTAAACAAATCGCGGACATTAGCGATCACCACTGGAGTGGACAGCCCAGACGTACAGTAAGTCATAACAGCTTTACTGTATTTACAGGGAGTTTGATGGTGAGGACTGTCAATGGCAGCATCTAGTTAACCCTTTCAATGACGGTCCAGACTGTCAACGGCAGCATAAGTGTTAAGCCTGAGTTATATAGTTACATATTCCATTATACATACAGTAGCTCACAAGCTTGTCGATATGCTATTTTCGGTGCTTGACGCGCTACAAAATATAAATCAGCCATTATGTGTATTTGGGTTGCGAGTTTTTGATCTAGCAGGTAGGCCTAATCAGAATGGCAAAGCGGTGGTTGCCCACCCCTGATGTACATACAGTAAACCCTCTTACTCTCTCAGACACATACGGTACAGTAGAACACACTTACTGGGGATTCTGATCTGGTAGTGGTTGAGGACTGTCAGTACCTCCACCGCCTGGGTCTTGTTGTCAAACTCCAACAAGCCAGAGATGGTCTTAGAGGAGGCTGCAGAGAACAGACACAGGACATAAGAAAGGAGAGGATGGGAGAAGAGGAACAATAAAGAAGAGTGTCTGATATATGTTTAACAATGAGGGCCAAGCCAAGGTCATCGGCCTTGGTCATCATGGCAGATGGCCGTCCACCCTAGAGCCTGCTTCTGCCTGAGGTTTCTTCCTGTTAAATAGGATTTTTTTTGTGGTACAATCACACAACAATGTTTATTCAGGGTGGGTGGTGGGCTGGTCTCTGCTCAAAGTGTACCGTAAAGCAGGGACTTTCAATGTGTTCAGGCCAAGGACCCCTTAGTTGAGAGAGAGATGAAGCAGGGACCCCCACAACCTTTTCATAGATTCCATATAGTTTAATCATTTTGACAGCACGATCATGAGTGTATTTTGTACTTAATAAACTTGACCTTTCACTCTGTACTTAGTCTGCTCTTTTTCCCCTCTGCACTAAAGCTCTTTGCCGAAAATAGCCGATCTACAAGCTTTGCTATTTTTGGCTAAAGTTCTCAGAATATTGACACTAGGATTCAAGTGGCTAATATAAAAAAGTAAAAAAAAGAAAAAACGTTCTATCACTCAAAGATTTGATGGACCTGGTGTAGTAACTCTGAGGACCCCCTGTTGAATACCTCTGCTGTAAAGTGTCTTGAGAAAACCTTGTGATTCGGCACTATAATAACATGTAATTGAAAATGTAACTGATGTACCGGTACTCATAATCAAGTATGTCTTCTAGGATATTGATTTTACACAATGTACAGTTTATCAGTCATATACTTATACATACGAATAGGAATAAAGACAGGACAACCAAAGAAAACTCATGCTCTCTGAATGCAACACATGTTGGCATAGCAACTAATAAAGCACAGCAGACCATGCTTTATTGGAATTAACAGCACGGCTGGGCGGCCACTTCAGCCGATTTAATTTCTTGACTGAATTTAGCTGTTCTCTTTCTAAACTTAATTAAGTAAACTTTTTCGCTGACATTTTAAACATAGCTGAACTAAGCCACTGCCAAATTGTCCTTACCTTTTAACGTGGGCATGTGCGCGCATCGCGCACGATCTGTGCATGTAACATGTACCAGCGTTGTAGACCGGACCATAGCTTTTGCAAAAAACAATCCCGTTTGAAAAAGAAATATCCGTTGTCAGGCTGTATCTGCCACTGTTTACAGAAAAACTCATGTAAAAGGCCGAGCTGTGCGCTATGGTCCTGCGAGGTCACGTCGCGCACATAGCAGATCATATGCCAGGCGGGTAAAAGAATCAAACAGCTTCCAAATAAAAAAATCTGCGTGAAAAAAATAACATGTTATGGCCGTGCAGGCAGCTTCCTTGTTTACAATGGAAACCTATGGGAGCGGAGCTACGATTGGGCCTTAGACCGGATACGGAAACCTAGATCCGGTCAAACAAGAACTACGACCGGATACAGTTAGGAGGCGGGCCTAAAGAGTTCGAATCGGTTATAAACAGCGACCATACTTTTTTTTCTTTTTTTTTTGGGGCTTTTTTTTTCATGCCTTTATTTGATAGGACAGTAGGCTGACAGGAAATGGGGAGAGAGATGGGAAGTGACATGTGGCAAAGGTCGTCCGGATCGGGAATTGAACCGGCGACGCCAGCAGGCATCATAGTCTAGTATGTGGTATGCGCCTTGACCACCAGGCCAGCGGGCGCCCCAGCGACCATACTTTTAATTGTTTCATAAAGATTAAATTTCCGGGATCTACGGGCATGGCAGGGCGGTACAGCGGGAAATCTCCGGTTTCGGCGGGGATAGCAGGAAATGAGTTAAGTAAAGTAAGTAAAGAATGAGTTGAACAACTTACGCTTTGCATCAAACATCTTGAACTTGACAAAGCCAGGCACATCATGCTCAGAGCAGAGCTGTAAAAACACATCAGATCATCACTCTGTTAGGGCTGCATATATTTTCAACTAAATCAATCAATGTGATTATTGCCGTTCTATACTTTGTTGACAGTGTCTTACAAAAATAGCCGATCTACAAGTAAGAAGATTCACTATTTTTTTAAATTATTGCTATTTAAGGACGCTAAGGAAACAACATTTTGTCTCGATTATTCCATTCACATTATCAGTATTACAGGTATGTATTTGTAACTTTTGCACCTCTACAGTACAATCCATAATAAATTATCATCCAATAATGGAATAGACCAAGACAATGTGTGTTTCTTACACTCGTGCCAGAGCTACACTGAGAGTGTTTTTATCACAAAAAAAGGCAGCTTATCTTTGCTCCACAATAACTGAATCTTGATTTCTATTTTATTTATCACCAAACATTCAAGAGGATATCTGCAGGGCTGTCACAATTATTACACAATCGTCTAATCGTAATTATTTGAGGTAATCGCAAATATTTTGCATAATCGTCATAATCGTTTACATGTTGAGAAATGTTAATATAGTTTCAAACACTTTCAAAACGTAGTGGAAATAGCAGATCTACAAGCTCACAACGTGACGCGTTGTGCGCTTGTAGATCGGCTATTTCCACTATCAATGTTCTTTTAAAGTGTTGGGTGAGCCTGGTAGAAAGTTATGTAAAATATGTAATTTCTTTGTATATTTAGGTTATGTGTCATATCTGCCATGTGCAACTTCAAAGACTAAAAGCCAAACAGAAATGTAATTTTCAACGACAAAAACATAATTAAAACAGTTCTACTGCCAGATTTATTATTTATTGCCAGCAAAAAGCAGCTTACCTTTGCGATGTTATAGAAAAAGATTTATTAATTATTTCCAAACGATTTTTTTTTAACTGGACCTATTAGATGTGTACTTTAGCCAAGCTGGCGGCAGAGGGCAGCCTTATGAATTGGGCCGCTCTGCTTGCCGTCGTTCAGAGCATAGAAATGCATAATCTAGATCAGGTCCACAGAGAACAGCCAGGAAGTGAATTGGACATCATTGATGTTTACGTGTGGTGGAGATTTGAAAGCAGCGTTACGGGAGATGTTTTTACTGTACACACCCGCGCGACCCCTCATCAGCTTACAGTCATCAGACAAGGGTTCGTATTGGCAACGAGCTAGGGTCAAAATTGGGGCGAACGGGAACGTCCGAAGTGGTAAAAGAGTTCATCGCAATTAGTTGAGTGACAATTAATCGTCACGTAAAATGTCATAATGGTGACAGCCCTAGACATCTGTGTACTCACTTGCAGCAGGTGGTCCTGTGAGATGCAGGGCGGTACGTTGTAGTAGTGCAGCACTGCAGACGGGGGCTGGATGATGTTCTTGGAGGCCTGGCCCACGCTGCTGAAGCGGTTGTTCCTGGTCATGGCAAAGTCCTTATAGCTGCTGCTGCCGTCCTCCAGCTCAAACACCTGGCTGGGAATCACTGCATGCTGCTTAGACACACTGGACACACGTACACCATCTGATTAAACCATGTACTCAAAAGAGTCTGTGCATTTCTGTTTGTGGGGTAAAGATTTGGAATAGTTTGACAGAAGAAATACATTTTAGGCCTAGAATTATTGAATGCTTTAACCAGTGAAAAATAGCAGATATACAAGCTCACGGTGCCACGGTGCGAGCTTGTAGATCTGCTATTTTTGAAAAAATCTTGAAAATGTGTGCAAATCTTTGGATATAGGTATTTTCATAGCGAACGTTTGTAACTCAAATTTTGCTTCTGGGTGGTCCCTGGTACTAAATATTTTGAGATGCGGGTCCGTGGCCAAAGACATAGAAACATAGGTTTTTTCAAAAAACCTTAGAAGGATTCAAAAGACACTTATAGAATCGGGTCAAAATTCTAATTTTCACAATTTTTCAAAAATAGCAGATCTACAAGCTCACAGCGCGGCACTCGGTGCCGCGCTGTGAGCTTGTATATCTGCTATTTTTCAATAGTTAAAGCATAAAATAATGATACACAATAATGTGTACCCGTTCTAAATGGGTTAAACACTGTAAAAAATATCTTACAATTAAAAACAAAAGACTAACTCTAAAGATGCTACAAAGCATCATATGATGCAAAATGCATGATAATGATGCTTTGTAGCATGCTGAAATACTACAATATCTAAAAACACAGATTGAACACAAAAATTAAACCAGGATTGTGTTGATCGTGTCCCAAACAACAATAAAATAAGATCTGGTTGTCCCAGAGGTGAACTGTTACTTTAAACCATGAATATCTCTGCTGTCGGGCCAAAACCTCCTAACTCCAAAATGTTCATTTACGGGAAAATGAGCTCAAGTGGAGTTAGGAGGTTTTGACCGAAGGGCTTTTCACTACTTTTCATTGGTTCAATAATATTTTAACCAACACAAAGACATAAAGGGTGTTCAATAGCACATATTTATAATAATAATAATAAAAAAATAGGAGTTGGACAAACAGGTGGAGTTAGCTGGTTTGGCAGAAAGTGTAGAGTTAGTAGGTTTTGTCCCAAGCACTTTTTACTACTTTCCATTGGTTCAATATTATTTTAACCAACACTCAGACGTAAAGGGTGTTCAATAGCCATGATTTATGCCAAAAAATCGAAATCCTCAAAAATGGAGTTGGGAGGTTTTGACCAGACAGTAACGATACGTAGGATAGGCATTCATAAGGTTTATAGCTTCAGCCTATTCCTTTTGAAAATCTCAAACAGTGCTACTGTTCTCTTATGCTTTTGTGGATGTAAAGGCCCATTCCCACTGGGCCAGATAACAGATATCTGGAGATATTTCTCCAGATATTTCTCCATGCAAAGTGGATGGTAGATACAGATAAAACGTTTTTTTGCCACAGATAAAAGTATCTGTGGCAAATATCTGTGGTATATATATTTTTTATCTGTATCTACCATCCACTTTGAATGGAAAAATATCTGGAGAAATATCTCCAGATATCTGTTATCTGGCCCAGTGGGAATGGGCCTTAAGACTTGTAGAAATGTTTGCTACTGTGAGCTGATCAAATAAACTAAACTAAACTGTGTGTGTGTAATGTGTATGTAAGTAAATGAGAGTGTGTTAACCCATTTAGAACGGGTACACATTATTGTGTATCATAATTGTATGCTTTAACTATTGAAAAATAGCAGATATACAAGCTCATAGCTGCGAGCTTATAGATCTGCTATTGTTGAAACATTGTGAAAATTCGAATTTCGACCCGATTCTATAAGTGTCTTTTGAATCCTTCTAAGGTTTTTTGAAAAACCTATGTTTCTATGTCAGCAATCTGGCCAGCCATCGTCAAAGAAAAGGTCCTTTTCACTTAACTGGAGCTCAGTTAGTAGTCTGTTCTTGAGAGACTACTATGTCAGTGGTGCTCAAACATTTTCATGTGAAGGACCCCCAAACTGATATTTATTTGGCCACGGACCCCCCATCTCAAAATATCTAGTTCCAGGGACCCCCCAGAAGCAACATTTGAGTTACAAACGTTCGCTTTGAAAATACATATATTCAAAGATTTGCACAGATTTTCACGACTTTTTCAAAAATAGCAGATCTACAAGCTCGCAGCGCGGCACTCGGTGCCGCGCTGTGAGCTTGTATATCTGCTATTTTTCACTGGTTAAAGCCTTCAATAATTCTAGGCCTATTGAGCGTAGCAATGGACCCTTGAGGGTGCGACTCCTCCTCACCACACGTTGAGCCTCTTCCCAAACAGCTTGATGCTGTTGAGGTGTGTGATGGCCCGGTCCACTGCGTATTCGTCTCCCATCTCCACCAGCGCTGTCCCAGGGACACTCTTCATGAACTTCACCTAGCGTAGCACACACAGGAACGTACAGAGAATGTTAGAGAGCCAGGGGCTAAAATTTCTAAAAAGGGCCTTTTGGCGAAAATATTGAAAATAGCAGACCTCCAAGCTGACAACGTGTCGCGCTGCGACACGTTGTGAGCTTGGAGGTCGGCTATTTTCGGTGCTTGACACCACACTGAACTAAGCATAATCAAGTCAATACTGGAGATGTGGCGTAAAGGCATTTCTACACAGAGAGGGCAATTCTTTCAACATAAGATGCTGCATTCAAGTTCAGGAGAGTTTGGACAAGGTAATTCTCTTGAATGCTGCCATCAGGTATGGCATGGAAAGAGGGCATTTGCTTTTCTTTCACCATAGTAAAAACTGCATTCATGGTCTGGAGAGGGCACTTTTTACAGACAGATAAAAGGAAATGGACTGAAAGAAAATCCTGTTCCATCCATACCAATGTTATGAACTTCAGAAAATGTCCGAGATCGTGTTCTTGGTCAAAACAAACCCCTTTTCTATGGACCATAACTAAAGCACGGATGTGCTTCTGTTTACATCTGGTCACATGGGTGCGTTCATAGCCGTCAAAAACACTGAAAAACCATGTCAGAAGCTAAAAATCACACCCGTGTGAACTGAGCGGTGGTTTACCCACCAACCCCCCCCCCCCCCCCCCTCCCCCCTCCCCCCCTTCCCCCCTGTGTGTGTGTGTGTGTGTGTGCGTGTGTGTGTGTGTGTGCCTGGCCTGGCCTGAAAACAGCGCCCCTCCCTTAACATGTGTGGTCATAAAAGGTACTACACCACATGAGGCTACATACAGACCCACAGACCCACCCACATACCCACATACCCACCCACATACCTACACACACGGCCACGCTATGGAGATGGTGTGACCACCGCTCAAAAACCATGTCAGAAGCTACTGAGTTAATTAATTAATACCTGGCAGTGAAAGCCCAATCTGGTAGATCCAAAAGAGTTGGTTGCCTACCTAATATGCTGCATATTAGGTACTGTATATATCAGCTTCGCAAACTGTAGTGGATAGACAACACTGCTAGTCTGCTTATCTCAGGGTAGACCATGTTGAAATGTGTGAAAATGTGTAAAGATAATGTGCTGGGTATGGTAAATGGTCTGCATTTCTACAGTATAGCGCATTCATCCAAAACACATACAATGTGCATTGCATTCACCCATTCATAGGGCTGTCACGATCATGACATTTTACATGACGATTAATTGTCACTCAAATAATTGCGATTAACGATTTAATTGTGTTTTTGTCATTGATAATTACATTTATGTTTGGCATTTAGGCTTTGAAGTTGCACATGGCAGATATGACACATAACCTAAATATACAAAGAAATTACTGACATATTTGACAACTTTATACTTAAAAAAAATAACATTGATAGTGGAAATAGCCGATCTACAAGCTCACAATGCTTGTAGATCTGCTATTTCCACTATTTCTGAAAATGTTCTGAAAAACATTTTTCAACATTCACGATTATGACAACTAGAATTTCGGGCCCCCTTCGGGGGCCCTCAAATCTAGAGCTCGGGCCCCCTCCGGGGGCCCTCGCCGTATACCAGCAATCAAATTGATTTGTCCATATATGGAGATCTCTGTCGACCGCTATTTTTTGCCACAGAGATTTAAACAAATGTATATATATACACACTGTATATATATATATATGCAATGTAATCCATGCAGACGAATACAGGTCCAGTGGACAGGTAACCAATGTTGTTGCCATCAATGTTAAATAGGCATTTGTTTCCAAAGTGTGAAGTTGTTTGAAGTAACAATGTGTTGTAAGGGGTGTGTCTAATACAATTAATATCAAATATCTAAATCTGAATCAAGCAACTGAAAAACTGTCTTAAAGGGGTGAAATGTATATGTATTTCCCTGTATTTATGAAGGAAATGTACAAATGAAATGTGATTTAAAATCAAAAGGAAATACATCTAAATACATCTGTATGGTCCTCCTTTGGGGGTCCTACTTTTAAAGTAAAAAACTGTTAAAAACAGTTCTACACAGCGGCAGAACCGTTTAGGCTTAATATAATAGGGTTTATATAAAGTATGATGTCTTAATCTTACATTGGGAGAAAGTTCTTTCACAGTCACTCAAATCTTTCCTACACATTTTTTTTTTTTTACCGATGGGGGGAGGATGGAGGGAGGATGGGAGGGAGGAGGGGGGTTGGAGAGAACAGTATAGGCCTACACCACGTCATCGCCTCACCAATACTTTATTAACGTCTGTTTATATTATATGCAGTGAACGCAATCATTGTCACCAGATTCTATAGGTCAACATTTGCGGTGTAACAGCCCAGTACGTTCGCACGCACACGCACGCACGCGCGCGCGCGCGCGCGCGCGCGCGCGCGCACGCACGCACGCACGCACACACACACACACACACACACACACACACACACACACACACACACACACACACACACACACACACACACACACACACACACACACACACACACACACACACACACACACACACACACACACACAGCTTGACATCGACAGAGAGAGACAGGGAGAGAGAGAGAGACGGCAGGGATATCTTTTACTTTTTAGCATGGTGCAGTCCTATTCCGCGAAAAACTTCACTCTGGTACCAAATGGACTCGTACCATACGCGCTGTGTGTGCACGCACGCGTGCGTGTGCAACAGCATATAAACCTTGCGTCTGTCTGACATGTTTCCTTTTCACGGCTTTGAGTCAACACACCAAAACATTGCTTCATGAAAGTGGATCCAACGGCAGCTGTGACTGTAGAAAACAACACTTCTTCCAATCCTTATTGCTGGCGATCATTGTCCATTGATCATTGTGAAGAAGGCTGGAGTACTTTTACTTGTTGAATTGGCGACTTTTTCTTTGATCATTGTGAAGAAGGCTGGGCTGGAGTACTTTTACTTGTTACTTTTGTTGGTCTGTGTTCGGGGACGTACCTGAACGCATGTGTTCCTCATGTTTTGACACCAACAATGAAGATATTGTTCTAGATATTGTACTGCTCATAGAGAGGTCTGCTGTGTTAACGCTTAGCTGCTCCATCCCCTCCCCTCATTTCTCTCTCTCTTCTCTCTGTCGCGTCCCTCCACGGCACGCTGTTAGCAGCTCCCCTCTCCCCTCCTCTCTCTCTCTTTCTCTCGCTCGCTCGCGTCCGTTGCTGCACGCTGTTAGCTAGCTGCTCCCCCCTCCTCCCTCCCCTCATCTCTCTCTCTCTCTCTCTCTCTGTCTCTCTCTCTCGGTCCCTGTAACCTGATACTTTGCTGACGAAAATTGCGTGGCAGTACCTCTGGGGAAAGATTTGCATACTAAACCCACACATTACTTTTCTACAAAGTGTGCATCGTGCAAATACAATAGCTTCAGGAGAAGCTGCTAGGAACATTGGGGTAAAAATGCACGATTTTTGTGCAAAAGGTGGAGTCTTTAGATGCAGTGTAAATGTGATTCTATCGCGCAGGATGCTTAAAAATAATTGAAGAGGTTCGCTGTCTATTATGGTCGTGGGATTATGACAAAATAATTGCGATTATATCAAATAATTGCGATTAGACGATCATGTAATAATTGTGACAGCCCAACCCATTCAAACAGCGACGGCAGAGTCAACTCAACCACACAAGGCAACAAACAGCTCAACGGTCGTCATCCACCCACCTTCTCAATGTTGCCGTACAGGCAGAAGAGGTTGAAGATGCGCGTGCAGTTCATCTTGTCGGAGTGGAGGCCGCTCACCATGGACACAGAGCTGGGGGCGTGGCCACCGCCAGAGTAGCTGGACGAGGAGGAGGACTGGGGCAGAGGGTAGGACACCACGTCTGGCACCTCCATGGAGTTGGCTTTGTACCTGCTGTTGTTACCAGGCAGAGGCAGCAGGGGGCAGGGTGAGCCTGGGAGAAACCACAGAACAACATGTATTGAAGTATCTGCAGGGTTCCTTCAATGTTTTCAGGCCAAGGACCCCTTAGTTGAGAGAGAGAGATGGAGCAGGGACCCCCACAACCTTCTCATAGATTCCATATACCGGTAGTTTCATTGTTTGACAGCACAATCGTCAGTGTATTTTGGATTCATGTCAATTTGTGTTTTCAGATACGCATAGACCAGATTTTTTCGTGCAGGGAATACGTTTGCAGGAACACCGCACTGTGAAAAAAAATACAGCTTCCGGGAAAATTCAGCCCCACCTCCTAGAACGGTTTCTGCCTTCTATTGTCACCAGGCTTTTCTCTTCGCAGATGAGTAAGCCTGGCTACGCGAGGCTAGGGTTCAAGTGGTTAATATAAAAAGGAGAAAAACGTTTCTATCACTCAAAGATTTGGAGGACCCCCTGTAGTAACTCTGAGAACCCCCTAGGGGGTCCCTGTTGAAGACCCTTGTCTTAAAGCAAGTCTATAGTCATTTGAAAATTGTAGCACTCACTGCATGTAATGGTCAGCTGATTCTAACCTGCTGACTCCTATATTTTATGCAGTGTATGTACAGTATATTTACAGTAAGTATGGTGCACAGAGAGTTTCATTCAGAGACCCTCAGGACATCTTAACGCTTTGATTCCATCCTAATGTTTGTGGCGCCTTCAGCCTACAGTAAGCTTGTGCACATACAGTACAACCACACACACACTCATAATATGTCCCTTTCACATCCAAATTCCTCTTCCTCCCACTCTGTTCTTTGAAACCATTAATCCAGGGGTCTTCAACATTTTCAGGTCAAGGACCCCTTAGTTGAGAGAGAGATGAAGCAGGGACCCCCACAACCTGTTCATAGATTCCATCTAGTTTCATTGTTTGACAGCACAATCGTCAGTGTATTTTGGATTCATGTCAATTTGTGTTTTCAGATATTTAAAGGACAACTTTAGTTTTTTACAACAAGGGTTCATATTTTAGATTGTAATTAAAGAATATAAAAGGTGAGTGTTCAAATGATTTCATTTACTTCTTTCAATTGTTTAAGAGATTCTTATTTCAGTGGTTGGGGGCATGCGTACAAGTGGCTAAATATGTAATTTTACACAGAATAAGCCCATTCCCAAGATACAACGCAACCTTTCATGGTTGGATGTGACTTATGGGGGCTAGAAGTGTTACTGTAAATAACAAAGAAACTGCTGGCTTATTGTGTCTAAAAAGGCATATTTAGCCACTTGTACGCATGCATGCGTAAGCATGCCCCACATTTTAGCACGGTGAACGCGATAAAACAAAAGAACGAAGCAAATGAAAACATTTTAACACTCACTTTTTCTTTTCTCTAATTACAATCTAAATAAAATATGAACCCTTGTTGTAAAAAAACAAAGTTGTCTTTTAACCACTTGAACTGTCAATACTTAAAGGGGAGCTCCGGTCGTTTTCAAGGGCTTTTGTAACCCCATATTATCATATTCTAACTTGGAAAACAAAAAAGAAATTTATTTTTGTGGTACATTTCCATTCTTTGGGAAACGCGAAGCTATGACCTCACTTCCTACAGCACCAACCTCACTTCCTCCAGCACCCATAATCCTTTGCGCAAGCAGCGCTTGGAGAAGAGAGCCAAAGCTAAGCTAACAGCGTAACCATAATAACATCCTCGCTGCGTTGCTGTTTTAGTTTGTTTGTTGCTGTTGGTTGGAAGTCACGTAGTAAGAAGATGGGATGTTATGACCGCAGTGATGCTGAGCAGTTGTAGAAGTTTTGAAACGTGTGCAACTGTGTCGGTGAAACAACATGGCATTGTTGTTTTACCGTGGTGTTATGATTGAATGAAGCCGAGCGACGCAGCGAGCCCCGGGTGCTGCTGCTGCCTGCAGAACGATGGGACATGAATCTGCGGTTGTGTAGTGATTAGTAAACATTTCACAACAGATGACTTCCACCGAGATGTAATGGCAGGATTGATGGACACAATGCAAAGCTAAATGTCCCTTGTAAAGCAGAACATAGGTATGTACTGTATGTTTGGAATTAAAATGCCACTCTACGAAACATAATGTATAATGTACAAGCAAAGGTTGCAACTTGATTCATGTTTGTAACACTTATTTTGTTGTCATCTCTTGTCTTTAGAATCATCCATCTAATGGGTGGAGAGGCTTCATATCAAGGTGTATTCTTTCAAGAGGTAGGACTACTTTTAGGCTATTGTTATTGCTAGCGATGCTAATCTTTAGCCTGTAACAGCAGTGCGGTTCCAACATTAATGTAAATGTGCGGGGCACCCAAAAGTGGTGAGATAAAAGTCAACAGAGGGGACTGTATTATAATGTATATGAATCGACAAACAACCCCTCCCCCAGTGGCTGCACAGTAATTATGATGTAACGTGAGCTATTATAAAAGATGATGATGATGATGATACTACACTCTGATTCCTAGTGTAGGCAACCAAACGTTGGGTACTTACAACTGTGAAGTGTGTGAATCACTAGAATATATTTTATTCAGACAAACTCATAAACAAACTGAATCCACATAACTCCATTAAAACACATAGCAGTACTGTAACACTCCCCTTCCCTCATTGACCATACATGAAGCTAGATCGCATTGTTTTTTTTTTAAATGTTTTTTACTGATGTGCGTGGTCTAAATGTTATTGTTTTCTAGATTGATATTGCTATGCATTTGTTATATTGTTGTTGATGTACTGACATTATCCTATTATATTGATATACTGTATTACCTGCTTATTGTACATCGCTTTGGATTAAAATCTGCTAAATGCCTAAATTGTAATCATCCAGCACTTTTGCCAGTTACTTTTTATTCTTTTGTACTACACTGTTTTATAAAGTAGGGTTTAAACTTACAAACAAAAAACTGTTTAAATATGGAGATAAGAGGTTTGTGCCCGAGAGCAACCCCCCAACATTACATGAAATATGTAACATGGTAAAATGCAGTGTTACTGTTGTTAGCTTATAGATCTGTTCTTTTTTTTTTTAGCAAACTGGTTTAGGATTCTCATTATTGCATGGTGTGATTACTAGAAATGGGGTAAAAGCTATGGCAACATTTTGAAATGTCATTGTAAAAAATCTGTGTACCCTGAAACATTTTTCCTCCTCTTTGTCTATAATTGCATAAGGTGCTGACACATCACATAATCCACCATGTCCAAGATGATGTCCATAGCAGTCCTGCGGGAAGACAGCGGTACAACTGTCTACATCGCCCTCTGAAGAGATGCCGTAGAAGAAGCAGCTTACAAGGAACTCCCAGGAATATTATTTACTCTCTCGATTCATACAGCAATGTGATCTCATTTTTTAATATTAGACTACTCTAAAGCCTCTTTCAACTCTAATGTTGCCTCGCCTGTGCTCTGTACACCCAGTAATAAGCTTGTTATTTTAATAAGTCAAATTGGGAAATAAGATAAAAGTGAGAGAATAATTTTCCAAATCCTAGGGAGAAAAATAATCATTTACAAGAATCGTGCTGCCCTTCTGCAGATATAAGTGTCTGCTAACTTTCTAAATTAGATCAGCTAACACAGGGAACATGTCAGAACCCTAAAACATCCGGGACAACCATGTCCTAGCTCTGGTCGAGAGTGTGCGCTGCTCAACCCATTTTCAGTATTGGCTACAGCACAAACTATTAGAATAACGGTTTCAATTTCAGGTGGACTACACACTAAAAAGGCTAATAAAAACAATATATAACATCATGAGCTTTTTGGTTTCATCCTTGCAATCTGTCATGAAAATATGTATTTACCGGTAATATATTATTTGCTGGAGTAGAGCAGTGGTTCTTACTCTGGCGTCCCTGCAACAATCATATTTGAACTGGGGACCCCCCACCCTGATAAGCACTTAGACTGTAGGAGTTGAGGCATTACATTCTGCTCGATTCCGTTCCACAGATAAATATTGTGAAACTAGCCCATCTACAAGCTCAAACTCCCAGACTCAAAGGTTGAGAACCACTGGACTACAGTAATGCTCTGAAACAGAAGTACTTGCCACTGTGTTTGTTACATTGTACTGTGTTTACTGTGTTACAAATGGCAGGTTCACACAGCACTCCATACTGTGTACATTATATTTCTTACAAGTAAAAACAGAAAAGAAGGAAAATCAAATGTATTGAATCTATTTTATTATCTATTATGACAAGGATCATAGAAATGTTCACATCTCTATGCATTTGTTATGTATAATACAATATAATGATGCCAGGGTAAGAAGACGTCGACTCTCCACTTGCGACGACTCTCCAGGACACTCCAAACGATACCGCAGTGCCTGCAGTGAGAAGAAGAAAATACTGTAACATGTTGCATTGTCTTTGTCACACACAAACGGTTCATCGCCATGGCAGCTTATCGTGTACATCAGGGTCTGCAACCTTTTACAAATGAAAAGTGCCATGGTTTTATTTTTTTAGATAGTGTGCCATGTCAACATGAATTTTAATGACAAGCCATCATAAGTGTGGACATTTTGATTGGAAGGACATAACAATCATTAGACTCTGAGCAATAAGTCACTTATCTCCCAGACTCCCTCCCCAGTCAGAGTTCATAGCTTTAATGAATGTAGAATTATATGCAGGATGTCATTTGCTGCAAATTAGGTGACTTAATTTAATTTACCATGTTTAAAATATATATTTGAAATAAAAATCCTGTCTCACACTTCTGCCAGTGTGCCAGTGATCACCCCCCCCCCCTGTGCCAATGTTGGCACTCGTGCCTAAGGTTGCCCTGGTTTTTGTCATGCCCTGGTTTTTGTCATGGACATACAAATATTAAATATGACCAGAGACAGATCTGCTAGCCCTAAATATTAGCCTACTAGTGCTGTTCTCAGTGTGTTGAGGGACCTTCAGTTGAAGATGGTTCAAATGGATCACAGGTCTATTTTCTGAGAGCAGTGGTGTAAGCAGTGCTTGTAAAATGTTGAGGCTTTTGTACTTTGAATAATTTCCAGCTTTCTGTACTGGTACTTGACTCGAGCTCGAATCCAAATATAGTACTTGTACACCATTACAATCATTTGAAAACTTGAGTTACTTTGCACATAAATGATTATATTATAAAACCTAATTAATCAACTTTAGCCCTATTTTATATCCAGGCTATTTGAAAATAGACGATCTACAAGCTCACAATGTGTTGATGCGATGTGTTTGTGGATCTGCCATTTTCAAACATTTTGTACTTTTATAGTATATTTTGATGCCAATACTTTAGTACTTTTACTTCTTACAGAATGTTTTCTATATTACAGTATTGATAGCCTACTTTTACTCAAGTATCTTAGTCCTTTTTCCATCTCTGTCAGAGTGTAGACCTACAAATGGGACCAAATAGACCCATAGGAGGTACTGGAAAATAAAAGTTTTGAGAGCCACTGTACTAGTGGACTCCTAATGTGAAATACATAGTAAAATCAGTGCCATCATACATATTTTAAAGTAAACTTAGGCCTACAGACTTTACATTCTGTAATTGGGATTAATATAGGAATGTGCATGCCAGGACACATTGATGATGACACTCACATACACAAATAAGTTATACATGAATGAAACATACCATTGGGTCTCGGTTGTCTCTTCCAGTTCAACTTGGGGATCCTAGCAGCATGGAGCAGTAGTCACAACAAACGGGCAGAATAACTTGGGTGCAGAGAATGGTCCTATGACAGTGTGTATGATGTTAGCTTAGTGGAGTCCCAGCTGGCAGAGAGACGCCTCGTCTTTTCTCTCTGGTTCACGTCGCTGCTTTTTTTTTTTTTTTTTCTTCCTTCTTCTAATGTAATGCATAGCCTACTCCAGTTCATATAAAAAGTAGTTCTACCGAAGATTCTGCCAGCAAGTCCCTATGTCAGTAGAAAACATGTCTGAAACAAGTAACAACCATACTGTTGTTGCTAACTAGCGTTCACGCTACGGCAACCACACCGGGTCAAATCCTACTGTAGTTTCTGCAGCTACAACGGCCTCCCACCACGTACGTCATAGCCAGGCGTTCCATTGGCCGAATCAGTCTATGACGTACGTGGTAGTAAGGCCCCCTACTGTCCACAGAACAGTAATGTAAGGAAATAGACGCGTTTTAGCATGAACGTAGTTGACTAAAAGAACACAGACTTGGTTGAAAACCGGCGAACCACTCCTTTAACTGTTCTGCTGCTGTTGACGGCGCTCACCGTCATTGAAAGGGTTAATACCATGGCGCCGTTGACGGTGAGGACTGTGAATCTTACTGTATATACAGTAAAGATATGATTACTTACTGTACGTCGCTCCGGTCCCGCCCGCATCGGTAATGTCGGCGATTTGTTTACAACGCACGTTGGGCGTGCACGCGAAGTGAAGCTCCTCAATGTTAAGTCAATGGAGAGGCCCATAAAGAAACTTCATTTAAACAAAATAGCCATTTTGAGACATTTTGCAGCAGATCTAAATGTAAACAAGGCACAAGGCAGGGCGCAGCCATCTTCCTCTTCTTGTCCCACACTGTCATGTGACTAGATGACGTAATCGTTGCCGTCAAGTGATAATCCAAAAAAACAAAAACAACCCCCTTCCAGCCCTTCAAAATAATAGCGGCGGCCTATGGAGGAAACTGCGTGGCACCGAGGCACCAAGCAACTTTCAGATTAAGAGGCACTAATTGTGTTAATAAACTTTACCTTTCACTCCGTACTTGGTCTGCTCTTTTTCCCCTCTCAGGGGTTGAAGACAACACAAGACTGAACATTATTTTCAGACCATGTCCCAATATATGATTTTAGAAACATGGCGTGTGCAGTGCACACCAATATTTGTGTTTCGCTGAAGTTCTGAAGTGTCTTCACTGAATGTGTGTTTGCCAATCCATGCTTCATTTTATAGAAGTATCTTCTGAAGTTCTGTTGTATTCTATTGCTAGTCTGGCCAATTCAAATACTCATATCTTGAAATTATTACTGCTTTTTAGTTTGCAGATCATTTGACTAGCGTTTTGACGACTTTGTCATTCACGCCGCGGCTATCGCTACACCTCTGATCTCCGAAATAGCCCCTATGGAATCCTCAAGACTGAAATCAGTCACCAGGAATGAGAACTTTAACCCCTGCCCTCTACACCAAAGCTCTCTGCCAAAAATAGCCGATCTACAAGCTTGTGAGCTTGTAGATCGGCTATTGTTGGCTAAAGTTCTCAGAATATGGACGCTAGGGTTCAAGTGGTTAATATAAAAAAGGAGAAAAAAAAGTTTCTATCACTCAAAAGATTTGGAGGACTCCCTATAGTAACTCTGGGGACCCCCAAGTGGTCCCCGACCCCCTGTTGAAGACCCCTGCCTTAATCAATGGCAATGGCCTCCTTTCTCTTTCACTCGTGAACGTATCTTCTCCAAGTCATCTACTGGAAGTGCAGGAAACTCCTGTCTGCCAGAGCACAACATAGCTATGTGGATTCCAATCATACGGTAAGGCAATGTGCATGAATGTCAGTCTCTTTGCAATCAAGAACAAATTGATGGCCAAAATGCTAAATCTCCTATCTGCAAATGTCATGATTTTTGGATTTCACTTGAAATGAGGACAACAGCCTATGCTGCACATGGTCGATCGTGCTGCCCCTCATTTTGTAAAAAAAAAAAAGTCATGTGACTAGAACATGACATTTGACAGGGGGATGGTGTTTTCCTCTGGTGTTTCAGTCCGAGTGTATCAAAGGGTGCGTTCGGAAATGCGCACCGGACTGCGCGGGCGTTTATCGTGGGCTTGCCCAGGCCTTACGGCCTGGGCATAAATATAACGATTGCATTCACCACGGCTTCGTAACTGGGCACTCGCGCCTGCGGCGCTCGGGCGCGAAGAGCAGGACCAAGGTCCGCTGGCCTTCGCGCCGCTTGCAATGTCGTGGACAATAAAACGAGCGCACCCTTTGATACACTCTGACTGAATCACCAGTAGAAAACACTCTCTCATTTGACAGGTTTGCAAAAGTGACAAAATGTTGCTGATTGCTAATGATTGGTGTCAGGTGGTGAAACCTTTACCACACCAAGAGGGGGTGAGTTGATAAAAATGTTGATGGTAATACTTGTAACAGACCTGTAGAATGTCTTGATCTCAAAAGGAGCATAATTAAGTGCTGTAAAAAAAGTGTAATTTAACAAATAGCCTAACTATTTCTAGGTAAAAACCTCCTATCTGCATGTTGTCGACTGCTAGGAGGTTTTTACCCAGAAATGGTTGCGACCGACAGGTCGCAGTTACTATCAAAACCTCTACCGGCTGTCTGTCCGTCCGTCCGTCCTGTCTGTCTGTCACGTCACGTCACACTTTTGCCCTTCTCATATCTCCGCCATCGTTGCCCCCACCCATGTGAAATTTTCCACACACACTCCTTGCCTGCCAAACCACAACCTTCAGGACCCCCAGGGACCCCCAGGGACCCCCTGCCACCGCCGCCAAATAGTGCAAAAATGACCAAATCAACACCTCAACTGGGCTGCTCTGGGGGAATTCCCGGGGACCACCAACTCCTGCTGCTCCAACAGTCCTTCACCTTCATTGGTCTAACTTTGCCCCGCCCCCTCCCCTCAAACTTTATTTGGCTTCACTCATCAACCGTTTGTCGTACAAACTGGGTGGTGTCAATTGACTTGATTAAGAGTCCTTCACCTTAATTGGTTTAACTGTTTGTCGTACAAACTTGTGGGTGGAACCAATGCCACTTACAGGCCTCTTTGTGCATACTGTGACCTGACGGTCGCTTATCTCCCCATTAGGGAGTCTTACTGGTAGAAATAATATGTGTTTTGGTGTGAAACACACATCTTTTCATTTTGGCCATCGATATGAAAATATATAAAACTAGAAGCAGTACTCTTCTGAGCACAGGTCTCCACCAGGTCAGGTAGGTTATTTTAGCCTCCTGGTGGCGCTATAACAGGCCACGGTGAAAAGGGTGGCATTTATTCCTTGACCTAGTGGGAATGTACGTGCAAAGTTACATGCCAATCGCAGGCCGTGTTCATGATTTGAGGCATTTTGTTCAAAAGGCAGTGATGGACTGGCAAAACAGTCTCCCCATGCCTTCGGGCTGGCGGAGACAAAAATGCAGACTTGGGAACAGTGACTACAGAGCTCATAACCCATGACAAAAATGATAATGAACACCGTGTAAGTTAAAAGGATGCTTTGTCAGTCCCTGCTTATGCCAATTACTATTTGAGACAGTTTTGTAATTACATCTTCTATGCTTTGTTGTCTACATACACCTACATCTTACAATAAATGCATGGAATCTCTGTACGTCAAGGGTCTTCAACGGGGGATCCGGGACCCCTAGGGCAGGGGTGGGCAACTTTGATGGAGAGGGCCACTATATTCTCAAACTCAGTCTAGAGGGCCACAATACATAATACAGGCAAAAATAGCTACAAGCTCAAATCTTGAGCTTGTAGATCTGCTATTTCTGCTATGTTTTAATTGGAACATAGCACAATAAAATACTAGTTGTACTAATCATTGAGCTACTAATATAATCTGAAGTAATTAAAGCGGGTCATGTTTGTATGTTTAGAATTGTAACAGCTGAAATCAATAATATAGTATTATAGTATTATGATATTAACCTGAGGGCCGCATTAAGTGAAGGTGGGGGCCACATGTGGCCCTCGGGCCGCCAGTTGCCCATGTATGCCCTAGGGGGTCCTCAGAGTTACTGCAGGGTGTCCTCCAAACCCTAACCCTAACCCTTTGTGTGATAGAAACTTTTTTCTCCTTTTTTTTATTCATACACTTGAACCCTAGTGTCCATATCCTGAGAACTTTAACCAAAAATAGCAGATCTACAAGTGCTGCGAGGCGTTGTGAGCTTGTAGATCAGCTATTTTCGGCCAAGAGGTTTGGTGTAGAGAGGAAAAAGGGCAGACCAAGTACAGAGTGAAAGGTCAAGTTTACGGTTCAAGTGGTTAACTATCTGAAAACACAAACTGACATGAATCCAAAACACACTGATGATTGTGCTGTCAAACAATGAAACTATATGGAATCTATGAAAAGGTTGTGGGGGTCCCTGCTTCATCTCTCTCTCAACTAAGGGGTCCTTGGCCTGAGAACGTTTAAGGCCCCTGCTGTACGTAGTACGTACGTCTGTCTGTAATCCACGCATCTCGAGCGGCAAGACGTTTCCAATGGCAGTTTTCCAGAACTGTCAGAAAATATGCTCTGGCCCGTGGCCCAAATGAGACAATTGATTGCCATGGCAACCAGAGCAATTCTAGAGCCCTGGGGGAGCCCAGTCAACTAAGTACTGTATATACAGTAGGGTTAAGTGGTTAAGGGCTGCAGTTGCAATTAGTTCAAAACTTTCACTGTAAGGAATACGAGCTCTAACTGTACTCTAAGTGTGTGTGTGTGTGTGTGTGTGTGTGTGTGTGTGTGTGTGTGTGTGTCAATATACACAGTTCCTCACCAACAGACATACTTGGTAAGCTACACCTCAAAATTGTGTGGTGTGTGCGTGCTTGTGTGCGTGTGCGTGCGTGTGTGTGTGTGTGTGTGTGTGTGTGTGTGTGTGTGTGTGTGTGTGCATCTCAGTTTCAAGTGTCACTTGTGGGTTATAGGGCCTATAAATTAATTAACTGTTCGGTGTGAACTATCGTGTGTGTGTGTGTGTGTGTGTGTCTCTCTTACTATAGCCGTTGTCATTGTATGATGATGGGTGTTCTCCTAAAATGGCTTGCCTGCCCTTCGGACGGTCTGAAACCAAGACACACACACACACACACACACACACACACACACACACACACACAGTTAGACTGTACAGGGTTCTCTGTCTGTTCGATCAAAATGATGGGTCTAGATTCACAGATATCAATACACTTTGAGATTCACTACTGACCACAATTACACAAGACTAAGAGGATCAATCAGTATGTGAAGCTAGTTCACGTGGGTTAAACTACAGAAGTCAGAAAGTCAGGTTTGAATCTTGTGTTTTATTTCATCATTCGTCGTTGTTGGGTGAAAACCTTGTATGTCCAAAAAAGAAAGAACGTGCACATTTGAAACTTAAAGATACAAGGTTTCCACCCGACAACGACGATATGCCAACGACGATATGCTCTGGTCAAACCTTGTCATTAACACATGCCAATTCATTGTCACATTACAATTGCTCCTGGAGGGGCACTGTCCCTCTAGTATATGGGGCTGTTGTGCCAAGGACCTGGAGCTTGTTATAGTATTTCAACAGACAATGACAGACATATACACACTGGTATTCAAAAACAATAATAACAACAAGCCACACATCAGCAACCTATTAAGACAGTAGCCTGTAGCTGAAAAGGCTACCTCTGTACAAGGCTTGCCATACAGATTGCATCCAGTAAATGTCGGAAACCTCACAACCGTCACTGTTTTTTTTACATCACTTGGCAACAAGCGCTGACAGACAGCCTGAAAACCCATGAGGTGTGTCCGATCCTCCAACAGGGGGTCCGGGACCCCTAGGGGGTCCTCAGAGTTACTACAGGGAGGCCGCCAAATCTTTCCGCGATAGGATCATTCTTTTAAATGAACAACTTGCACCCTCGCATCCCTATTCTGAGGAGAACTTTAGCCACAGATAGCAGATCTACAAGCTCTGCGAGGTGTTGAGAGCTTGTAGATCAGCTATTTTTGGCAAATAGGTTTGGTGTAAAGGTAAAAAAAAAAAGTATCTGTACTAAATGTCTGGGGAAAAAAACAGTTTAACATGAATAACATTGCTGTCAAACAAGTCGATGAAAATCTACAACACTATTTCATACAATATGTAGTGGGGGTCCCTGCTTTATCTCCCTCTCAGCTAAGGGGTCCTTGGCCTGAAAACGTTGAAGACCCCTGCTCTAAAGTGAGCGAGTGTCCACGCTGAGCAGCCGAAGGCCTCGTGCATCAACGACCTCAGTTGTTGTTCAAAAATACAGATCCTTCTCGAAAGATTTGAATATTGTGTAAAAGGACATTTTCTTGAAACGTTAATATATTTCTTGAATCTTTCATATATTCTAGATACATTGGACATTCAGTGAATTATTCCAAACCTTTTTTGTTAAAACTTTGAATTTTTATGTCATACAGCTCATGAATATCAAAAGTACATATTATTTCAAAATATTACAATATTACACGAGACCACTCAAAACAATGATTTATAATAGAGAAATGTCAACCTTCTGAAGTCAGAGTAGCTTGAAGTCCAGTGGGAAGTTTCCAAAGTCAGTTATGATTTGGGGTGCTATGGCATCTGCAATGCTTTTTCACACAGTATTCAAATTTTTCAAGAAGGATCTGTATACCAACATACTTTACCCTACTGTACCTTGATAGGGAGACAATACAGTAGTTGCACAAACGTAGCACAAATGTTGCAGTAAAACATTACATGGAAAATATGGTCTAATGATACCCTGAAGAATTCTGACTGTCAATTTAACTCTGATTTTTACACCCTCCTTCAGAGTCAAATTAACACTCAGAATTGTTGCTATGTAGTGAATAGCTCTGGCCCAGAGCGTCTGCATTGATACTCTGACAGACTGCTAGCTAAAAGACTAGACCAGAATTTCTCAGCCCCTACGACGGCTCAACTTCAGTCAAAATAAACTAAACTACTTCGCTAATAACCTAAACAAAGGTAGTTTTGCGTTGTTGAAAGTCTATTCTCTGCGGTGGGAAACCTCTCAGCACCCCACCCACTCTGTAAAATACATTATATTTGTCATGAAATAAAACGCATCCAACTCGATCCAACTCGACCGCCGCTTATTTCCGGGTTGTGTCTGTGGTGGCCGCTGGGTGGCTCGAGGTGGATGTGTTTTATTTCACGACAAATATAATGTATTTTACAGAGTGGGTGGGGTGCTGAGAGGTTTCCCACCGCAGAGAATAGACTTTCAACAACGCAAAACTACCTTTGGTTTGGTGAGTAGTGAAGTAGTTTATTTTGACTCAAGTTGAGCCCTCGTAGGGGCTGAGAAATCCTGGTCTAGACTTTTAGCCAGCTGCCTGTCAGAGTGTCAGTGCAGCTGACGCTCTGGACCAGAGCTATGTAGTGAAATGAGTAAAGTTCAAAAACATGTAACTTCATCCATACAAGAAATCAATGTCTCAATGTTTAGGCTCTATGTTAATTGATTGCCACCACACATTCAAGGTTGTTGATGTACATACACACTGTAATGAACATACATACGGTAATGAGCAGCAAATAACTACTATATTAGTCAATGAAATGCAGGCAAATACAACCACAATATACTTTACTGGTAATAACAAAGGTGTCTGTCAAAAGTCAAGAATAAAATGAAATACATCAAACGAGGTTTTATTTTGAAACAGTCCAGTATAGGAGAACAGGGGGAAAAGCATTCAACAACAAAAATGAAAGAGACAGTACCTGTACACGTGAGACTCTGAACGTCAGACAGCAAGGTCTCTTTTCTCCCTCAGCAACCTGCATTACATCATTGTCATAATCATAGATGTTATCACTATGATGTCTTGATTTTGATTATAAATTAAATACAGAAATGGGCTTTGTTTACAGTCCCTATGTTGGGTGGTACAAATGGAGGGGCACAGTGGACAAAGAGAGACTAACCCTAACCCAAACTTTTAAAGGGTATTTCAGCTATGTGATAGGGAGAAAGAATAGCAGTGACAAAGGTCCTCAGCATTACGAGTAGATAATGTGTTCGCCTCAGTAACGTCCTGTGTTCATTATCCATTTGTAAGAGTTAACCATCAAAGACCGGGAACGTGCCCGAGTCGCGTTAGATTTGAACCACTTTAACCATTATTTAATGCTTTAACTATTGAAAAATAGCAGATATACAAGCTCACAGCGCGGCGCTGTAGCTTGTAATGTAGAGCTGCTATTTTTGAAAGATCTTGAAAATGTGTGCAAGTCTTTGAATATCTTTGACCCGATCTTTGACCCGACTTCTAAATCCTTCCTCTAAATCAGTGGTTCTCAATCCTGTTCATGTCAAGGACCCCCCAAAATTGCATTTATTTGGCCGCATACCCCCATCTCAAAATATGTTGTTCCAGTGACCCCCCAGAAGCAGAGATTTGAGTTACAAAAGTTTGCTTTGAAAAATATATATTGAAAAATGTGCACACATTTCCAAGATTTTTCTAAAATAGCAGATCTACAAGCTCGCAGCGCGGCACTCGGTGCCGTGCTATGAGCTTGTATATCTGCTATTTTTCAATAGTTAAAGCATGAAATAATTCTAGGCCTAAATGGGTTGATATAATAGGGACTTTGAGGCAGTAGGTCAGTTCTTTTTTTTAACAGGAATATGACAGAATGTGTAATGTGGTGCAATAACAGGTTTGTTTTGGTCAAATTCAACAAGCTCTTCAAGGAGCACTACACACATTTCCAACCCCATCTTCATAGGTCCTCACCAGGGTCGTCACAAGGGGGGGAAAGTGGGACTGAGTTACTAGGGCGTAGTAGGGCCCAAGGTGGAGGGGCCTTAATTATTTTATACTTTAGCTATTGAAAAATAGCAGATATACAAGCTCACAGCGTGGCATCAAGTGCCGCACTGCCAGCTTGTAGATCTGCTATTTTTGAAAAGTCATGAAAATGTGTGCAAATCTTTAAATATATTTATTTTTAAGCGAACATTTGTAACTAGAATTTTGCTTCTGGGGGGTCCCTGGAACTAAATATTTTTAGATGGGGGTCCGTGGCCAAATACATATCATATCAGATATTCAAGCTGTGAGCTTGAATATCTGCTATTTTTCTGCCTTTCTCTTTCTCTTCCTAGAAAGTTGGCATGCTGAAATGTAAATCTTGAAACTAACATTCATGTGATTGGAATTGTTGTGTAATCAGATTTGGAACTCATGGTGAGGCGTGGGATTGTCCATCTTGGTGACACATTATAGTGCTTTGGTTCGATTAAATTGCTTGACTTACTGACTTGAAACAAGCACATAAAAAAAAGGACTTGGGGGGGGAATAATATGAACATTTTCTCAGGTCTTATCATTCAGATGAAGACACCAGCTACCCTTTCTCATTCCTAGGTTGTCTTTTTGTCTGCCAGGAGTTCAAGTGACTCCATTTAATCTCTTACGGTTAGTGTTGGACGCCACAGAGCTTTATCATGTGTATTACATTGCTGAAGGACCCAGTGTGGTGCAAGACATTCTCCAAATGGTGTTCGTCTTGCTCTCTTTGTCCAAGCAGTGTGCCTATAACACAAACAGTCAAGGATTCTGGTATTCGTCACAGTTGGGGTCAGATCCCCTTTTCAATTTTGTTCAACTAAAGTGAAACCAGGATTCAGACTGTAAGAAACACTTTTAAATGTATGGGATTTGTTTTGTTTCATAGGCTGACCCCAACTCTGATCTAATCAGTAGAGATTACACCACATACAATGACCTGTAAAATAGTCTAATATATCTAGGACTGTGCACAGATATTCCCTTGAAAGGTTTTGAGGGGAAGGGAAGATGCCCTTGTTCACCAATGACCTTTTTAATTGACGAGAGAATCTTTATTGCAGGGGTCTTCAACGTTTCCAGACCAAGGACCCCTTAGTTGAGAGAGAGATGAAGCAGGGACTCCCACAACCTGTTCATAGATTCCATATAGTTTCATTGTTTGACAGCATGATCATCAGTGTATTTTGGATTCATGTCAATTTGTGTTTTCAGATTTCTTAGTATTTAACCACTTGAATCGTCAATACATTACTTGACATTTGTACTCCCCTCTTTTTCCCCTCTACACCAAACATATTTGCCGAAAATAGCCGATCTACAAGCTCACAACGCCTCGCAGCGCGAGGTGTTGTGAGCTTGTAGATCTGATATTTTTGGCTAAAGTTCTCAGAATATGGACACTAGGGTTCAAGTGGTTAATATAGAAAAGGTGAAAAAATGCTTATATCATACAGAGATTTGGAGGACCCCCTGTAGTAAATGAGGACCCCCTATGGGCCCCTCCATTTGTTGAAGACCCCTGCTTTATAGATTCCCATCGGAAGGTAATTACTCCAGAAATGTGATAAGCTAAATGTTTATTTCGTATTTATTTTTAAAGCAAGAAAATCACACCACACACCAGTCATCACATCTTGGTGCTTGGTGAGAGAGTGAAAAGAAGTGTCTTTCAGAGGCTATCTGTGCACATGTCTTATTCTACTGTAACCAAGTAGGATCAGAGACACGCCTTTATTGACCATATTCAAATGGCAGCCATTTTGCTCCAATATCACACCTCCGACTTTGGTGTTTCACGTTGGGGTGAGGTGTCCCACCTAGTAAAGCCTGAGTTATCGTTATCTACAAGCTCACAACATGTCGCCAATGGGACGTGTTGTGAGCTTGTAGATCTGCCATTTTTTGGCTAGCATGCAACCGAGTATCAATCAGGCATAAGAGCAAAATGGCAACCGTGCGAATATGGCAAGTCAGAAAGACGGGGTAGACAAGGCCTCAGTAGGGGTGGGCGATATGATGATACTCATCGTTGACTGAGACGATACAATGTCTCCACGATATGCCTTTTCAGGGATATCGTATATATCGTGGTACAATGAGGGAGGGAGCCTTATAAAAAGTCCTGTTGAATTGTTATTACAGAGATCCATTGCAGCATTCTTTTAAACCTGCATTTTGGTCTAAATCAGTAGTTCTCAAACTTTAAAATGTCAAGGTCTCCCCTTAACTCTGACAGTATACAAATGAAATGGTTTCATTTGTATACTTTCAGAGTTACATACTTGTAAAGTTCAATTTAGACCTCCCAAAAGGAACCCAGAGAGTCCCTGGACCCCACTTTGTCTTAATGGTTACTCATTTTTCTTTTCGTTTTTGTTACCTTGTAGGTGGTTGTACTGTTAAGTAACTTTAAAAATAACCATAAAAACCAACATGAAAAAGAATCGTGATGAGATTGTGTATCGTGATACAGCTTGGAAGAATATCGTGATATTGTATTTTTCCATATCGCCCACCCCTAGGCCTCAGGTAAAGAAATAAAACCATACAAAGTAGACAAAATGTCCTTCAGATTAGAGGCTGCGTTGTGGTGGATGTCCTGGGCATGTTGAAGTAGCAGCTGCGTGGCGGTGAGGAGGAGTGCTTTCTGTGTCTCTCTCTCTGGGATGGAGGCCAGTGAAGATGGAGGAAAGTTGTCGGTGCAGAGTCAGCCTGACGTCCATCATTCTGTCTTTCTCTATTTGTTTCTCTTTCTCTCTCCGGTTGGTAAAGATGCAGGCTTGTGAGAGGCTGGTGATTAGAGAGGGTGTGCGTGTGCTGATTGGCGAAGGAGGAGGGACGGGGAAAAGTCCCGGGGAGGTGGTGGAGGAGGAGGTGTGCTTGCTTGACTGCAGGTCTGTGTTTCCACACTTGTTGGGGACTCTAGCCTTAATCCACACCCGAAAAGCTAAAGATCTAAATGTTGTTCCACAAAGATCACATTTTGTCCTTTTGGTTTGAATGGATTGAATATGACTATCAGTGCTATAATGACTTTTGTATCAACTCACTGACACCAACGCGTGATCAACAATGTCCCGCAAATCCCACGGCTGCAGGACATAAAATCTTCCGTTACAGCGATATTGGTGACCTATCAAGTAGACTAGAGAACTTCCGTCAATACAGCAATTTAGTCTACTTGCCAGCCCATAGAGCCCCATTGTGAACCCGGACATATTGAGTACACCAAGGTTTTATGTTATAAATGTTGAGTAAGGGTCCCCAGCATGTAGAAACATGCCGGATGCTAACTTGCATATGTTGAGCAATTTTCATAATTTGCATAATTTGCTTTAATTAGCATAATCCCCTATGATAATGGATAATATGTCAAAAACCGATTGGCCGATTTGAACAATATTGGAGTGGTTTTGGGGGTTATTGAGGATGCTGAATCCATTTTCTAAATTCAAAATGGCTGTTTTAAACCGGAAATGGCCTTAAACCAACTTGAAGTGGGGTGATTTTGATACGTTTTTATGTTGTATATGGCCATTTCCGGTTTAAAACGGCCATTTTGAATTTAGAAAATGTCAGAAATGGATTCAACATTCTCAATAACCCCCAAAACCACTTCAATATTGTTCAAATCAGCCAAATCAGTTTTTGACATATTATCCATTATTATGGGGGATTATGCTAAATAAATCGAATTATGCAAATTATGAAAATTGCTCAACATATGCAAGTTTGCATCCGGCAGTTTCTAAATGCTGGGATCCCATACTCAACATTTCTAACATAAAACCTTGGTGTACTCAATATGCCAGGGTTCAGATTCTGGCAAGTGGACTTCATGGCATGTAACGCTGAATAACCGTGGTTAACTTTGAGTTAAATCCCCTTTGGGAAAACCTAGCCAATGAAGAGTAGTGAAGCAGTGTGTGCCTTACCTCGTGGTCGCGTCAGGTAGGGTTTAGTGTAGTCCCAGCTTTCATTGTCATTTCTAATCACATTGAGACGGGTTGGCTGTAGTAGAGACACAAAGAGTTGGAATGCGATCAACCCATGGCATCCTAAATGATCACGTGAATTCTTCTGAACTCTAGCGTGCCAATACTGGGCGTGTCACAACAGGCGAACATTGGTATTGGTATATTGGATATTTTCACCATTCTTGGAAATGTTTGAAAACCTGAAATGTCTTTATCTAAATATGGATACAATGGTTAGGGGTTATTACGGTTAACCTGAGCTGTGTGAAAATTGTGTGTGTATAGTAGGGCATTCACGAATAGTGATTATTAGTATTCGAATTATTCAACCTCAAAGTATTCGAATAGTCGAATATTCGACAGGACTGGCCAAACTGTCAAATATTAAGTAAGTAAGAGGCGAACATTGTGAAAATAGCCGATCTACATGCTTGTAGAACTGCAATTTTCACAATATTTATCAGCGGAACCGAGTCACATTAAATGTAATACCTACAATTCCAAGTGCTTGTCCCTAAAAAGGTTTGAGAACCCCTGGTATAGAGCATAAACAAATCTCATCCACCAGGGGCATTGACAACTCATTCTTACAGGGTATGACTTCCTATCTAGCCAAGCTTTATAAACTATATATTTTTTAAAGAGAAAAAACTAAAAAGTGAATATTCGACTTCGGTGAACAACGTCGAATAGTGACTTTGATATTCGAATATTTGGTGAATACCATAGTGTATAGTGTTTTAGTGTGTGTATCCCTTACCCTTGCATACTCAATCTTGAGTGTGCAGCAGCCTGCATAAATGTCTGCTCCATTGAGGGCAGACTTGGCCTTCTGGGCACATTCAACAGACTCAAACCTGCAGAGCTTGGTTAAGGAGATCACACAACGTATACAATGCCACACATTGCATGCTCTTCATTGTAAGGGTAATGTATAGGATTTCTGTCTTCATATAATACAGCAGCCATAAGAGCACTCTAAAGGACACTCTAGAAGTAAGAATGGTGCAGTGAACAAAAACATATCCAGTGAGCGAGAGTTATGCTCAATTGCTGTGTTGACAGTAATAAAATACAGTAAATCCTCGCTTTCTGTATATCTACAGATGACCTCGAATGATGCAGATTTTGTTGATGTCAGGAGAAAATGTAATCCTACAGTGAAAGGTTATTCAACTTGACACGAATCAGATTGTTGATCAGTCCATCTCTCCTGGGTGATATCCAGTAGCATAGGACCTATTCTCATTTCAGATCATTAACCATGGCTTTCACTTTCTCACCAGGTGTATTCAACTACTGGAGATTGAACCCTTGGCTTATTACACACATCCGAAGCCTTTAACAGCGGGACCGCACCTATGTTCCCCAGGTTCTATGTTCCCCATTTACCCCCCCAAAAAAGGTTCTATGTTCCCCGCTTATCCAAAAAAGGTCCTATAATCCCCAGGTTCTATGTTCCCCACTTACCCCCACAAAAAAGGTTCTATGTTCCCCGTTCAACTTACAATAGGTTCTATGTTCCCCACTTATCCAAAAATGCAGGAAACATTCCTTTATAATTATTAATAACAACCCAAACACCCAATAATGGGGAGAGATTACGAATACTAGTGGGACAGGGGGCCCTAGGGACATCTGGACACCATACTTTTGTTATGTCTGGGCATCTGGAAGAGTGGGCACCTGGACATCTGGGCAATAGGGACATGTGGGCATTTGGACGAGTGGCACATAGACGAGTGGGCTGGAGACATCTGGGCGAGTGGGGTGGAGACATCTGGGCACCTGGGCAAGATGTCCCACCATTTCCTGCATTTGAGTGGGGAACATAATTCTTTCTGTGGGGAACAGATCCTGTTTTTGGTTGAGAGGGGAATATAGAACCTTTTTGTGGGGAGGGGGGGTGGGGAACATAGAACCTTTTTGGGGGGTAAGTGGGGAACATAGAACCTGGGGAACATAGGGTGGACCCCTTAACAGCATAGAGAATGGCTGGCCTCCTCTGACACACTACACAGCTTGTTAAAAGCTGTGTAAAAGGCAGCTTTGTAAAAGGCAACAAACTGGCCAGTTTAAAAGGTTGTTATTAACATAGACAGAGCACTATCTTCCACAGACAAAACCATGAAGTGAAATTATGTTTGAAATATTCTTAATCTGGCATTGGCACTAAGGCTTGCCCACCTGCCCCCAGCAGGTAAATAAAACCTTTGGGCAGGTGACGTTTGCTTTCAGGTTGCCCGACAAGGCAAGTGCTCATTTGAGAGGGGATGCAACCGTCTATAAACACTACATGAGATATCGGTCTAAACACCTACCCGTGTTCTGGTCTGTGGAATGTAACAAGTGTGAAACCGTATAGACATACAATAGTCAATCATAGCTATATAGGTAGTAAGTATTTGTATTTGGAGGTATTGCGGTATTACATTTTCTATCGTACAGCCTCAGAAAGTAAAGAAATAAGTGTTAAATGGAGTGGTAATTACAAACTTACAGTACTTATTATTTTACAATGGACAATTTACTTTTCGGGCAAGTGGGCAAGTGGGCATGACCAAGTGGGCAAGTAGAAAATGCCCTGTAGTTGCCCGACGGGCAAGTGCCTCTGAGAGCTTAGTGTCAACCCCTGCTTAATCTAATTCAAACAGTAATATGGTAAAAACTCTAGTAGGCTCAATCCATAAGTTGAAAAACTAAACAAGAAAACTGCACAATAAAATGCATAAGTTTCACAACAGGTCAGTTAAAATGGCATGCAGTAAAAGTAATTGTTGGTTATGTTGAGGCCTGGAAGAACTCGCTGTTAATCTCAAGGTGCTTCAAGCCATTATGACACTGCCTTGCAGAAAAACAACATGTTTGGATGCATACCTCTCCCTACACCTGGGTACAGAGTGGATTTAAATGTATGGGGTGAATGCATCTCCCACACTTGTTTCATAGAAATGACACCACACTACTCAAAAAGCTCCATATCATCATACAACAAAGGGTTTCATTGGTTATGGAAGGTTTGTAACACAGGAATTTGCTCCACATATCATTCCTCGGACAAGTCAGCGTAATTCAAGCAAAATATTGCCGTGATTCAACTACTTGTTTCAGTCACAGTAAAGCCAAATGCTAGTTCACAGCATCTGGCATTGTGTGCCACACACACGCGCACACGCACACACACACACACACACACACACACAGTGTAAGGATACTCCACCATAGCCTGGATCCCATTGCGTTTGAAGATTACAATCCGCTGCACACTGCCCATGGGGTTGCATACTGTGTAGAGGACATCCTGGAGAAGACATGAGAAAACTAAACTTTAGATTCCCAAAAGACATGAAGTTCTTTAGGGTAGTTACTTGGCAGTAGCATAAATCCAAATAGATGTTTTTGTGTCATCAACATCAACACCCAGAAATGTATAGCACAGGGGTCTTCAACGTTTTCAGGCCAAGGACCCTTTAGTTGAAAGAGAGATGAAGCAGGGACCCCCACAACCTTTTCATAGATTCCATATAGTTTCATTGTTTGACAGCACGATCATCGGTGTATTTTGGATTCATGTCAATTTGTGTTTTCAGATATTTAACCACTTGAACCGTCAACCTCACCTTTCACTCTGTACTTAGTCTGCTCTTTTTCCCCTTTACAACAAACCTATTTGCCGAAAAGAGCCGATCTACAAGCTCACAATGCCTCGCAGCGTGAGGCGTTGTGAGCTTGTAGATCTGCTATTTTTGGCTAAAGTTCCCAGAATATGGACATTAGGGTTCAAGTGGTTAATACAAAAGGTTTCTATCACCCAAAGATTTGGAGGACCCCCTGTAGTAGCTCTGAGGACACCCCAAGGGTCCCGGACCCCCTGTTGAAGACGCATGCTTTAGATTCCTAAAAGACATGAAGTTCTATATGTCCCATTAGGGTAGTTACTAGGCAGTAGCCTAAGTCCAAATAGATATGATTGTTGTGTGCCAGGCACATCGACACCCAGATGTATAGCACATAATCTATAATCTACTGCAGTGTGTTTATGCATGCGTGTGTGTGTGCTCTTACAGTAGTAATAGGATACAGAGGGTTCTGTATGGACAGCAGGAGGACTTTGTTGCCACTGTTGGGGTTGTCAGCATTGGTTGGTCTGGTGATTCTCTTTGATGTAGAGTAGTTAAAATAGGCCTGCTGGCCTGCAAGGACGACAGACAGAGAGAGAGACAGATACATAAATAACTTGATATCACTTTCTGTGAAGCTCATGATTAAAGTGCATTACAAACAGACAGTACTTACCAGTAAGACACCCTAAGTGCGAGAAGCGACCTCGCCCTTTACACAATATGTCCATATATGGGCTTAATATTGATGACATCAGGGATCTTGGCCATATATGGAGCGTGACATGAGGTGTGACCCACGGATGGACGGACGGACACGATCTACAGGTTTTCATACTAAAAGCGACCTACGGTCTGATGAAGCAGGGCTTTACTTCGCGAAAAAACATACAAATTTGAAACTTGGAGATACAAGGTTTCTGCCCGACAGTGACGATATAATGACTTAAAAAAAATGTCAATAGAAGAAGCTAACCTGCAATGTACACAGGTTCAGTGGTTCCACATGACACACAGCGGTCAGCGCTCTCCTCCTCAGAGAACTCCACCAGGGCCTGTCGCTTGAAGGGCATCATCATCACATAGCTGGAACCCACACACACACACACACACACACACACACACACACACACACACACACACACACACACACACACACACACACACACACACACACACACACACACACACACACACGTTATAAATAGGGATGGGACGATATGACATTTTCATATCACAATTATGGTGACAAAAGAAATCGCGATTTACATATTTAAATCGTGATAATCAAAATCCATTATCCTGGAGGGGAACATTTTGCGACACGTTGTGAGATTGTAGATCGGCAATTTTTTGGCAAAGACATTTGATATAGAGTGAAAAAAAGACTGTATCAAGTACGCATATTATAAGTTCCTTTTACCAATTATAGAGGGTTTAAGTGGTACCGGATATGCAGCTCGGTAAATAAAAAGTTAATTGATCCCAGTGCCTGACAGAGGACGATATCACGATAAATTAAATCTCCACAATACGATTATCATGAGTGTTTTCATCACGATAAACGATAATATCGCGTATGATCCCATCCCTAGTTATAAACTGTCAGTCAGTTGTAATAACAAAGGATTGCCTCTATACAAATAATCTTATGAACCCTGAACCAAGGGTCATACTAACCTAATAGTACTCAAATACTGTACTAGTAAGGCAGCTTGCAATTATGTTGTTTTCAATGACCACGAGAGTTCACTTTTCAAGAAAACAAACATACCGGTAGTTACAATGATGGGGCGATGATAGCACATGATAGCACATTGATTTGTACATGCCTTTACATACACACATAGGCCTGTCACAATTATTACATAATCGTCTAACCGCAATTATTTGACATAATCGCAATTATTTTTCATGATCGTCATAATCGTAAATGTTGAAAAATGTTCATACATTTTCAAACATTTTCAGAAATAGTGGAAATAGCAGATCTACAAGCTCACAACGCATCGCGATGCGACGCGCTGTGAGCTTGTAGAACGTGTCAAATGTCAGTAATTTATTTGTGTATTTAGGTTATGTGTCATATCTGCCATGTGCAACTTCAAAGCCTACAAGCCAAACAGAAATGTAATTATCAACGACAAAATCACAATTAAATCGTTAATCGCAATTATTTGAGTGACAATTAATCGTCATGTAAAATGTCATATCGTGACATACAAGGATGTTTGGACCATTCAGCTTTGTGTGGATTAACACACAACCCACAGGCAGACCCATAAACACAAACACACAATCAAAGTGGAGGTTTGACTCTGGTTGTCCCACCATATGGATCCAAACTTCTCCAGGGCGTCGACCAGGTCCGCCTCCACCACCGCCTCCACCAGGCCCCTGACGTGGACCACCGGACTGGGGGAGATGCGATGTGCCTCCCCGATGGTATCCTGCAACACACACACATAACATCAAGTTCACTCAAATGGAAATTTAAAAAAGTGACAGATCATTAATTTTAGGTCTTAGGTTATGTGGTGTTTGTGGCTGTCTGGAGGCTGAGCTGTCTGAACAGTGATGGATGGATGGATGATTTATTAATCGCAGAGAGAAATTCAGGTATCCCTTAGCTTGTACAGGCATACACAAAGAGGTTACGGTAGTTAAAAACAATACAGTGTACACAGTTTAGGCATTTAGCAGACGCTTTTAGTCCAAAGTGACGTACAACCAGTAAGACTCCCTAATCAGGAGATAAGCAACCGTCAGGTCGCATAATGTTGTCTGCCAAAAGTAACCTCATGGTGGCGCTACGGGGTATGTGAGAAATTAGTGGCGGAGGTTGTGGTTTGCCATCCAAGGAGTGTGTGTGCAAAGTTTGGCATGGATAGGGGCAACGGTGGCTGAGATAAGAGTGTGCAAAAAGCAACCTCATGGTGGCGCTAGAAGAGGCCCATGTGCAGGTAGATATGAAGATTTTAAGTGGTAAGCAGGTAACACACATCAATATGATAAGCAAGATAATATGTCAGTACATCAACAACAATACAACAAATGCATAGGAATATCAATCTAGAAAATATAATAATAACATAGGTAGACCACGCACCTAATCTTCTAAAAAACTTCTAAAACCTAAAAAAGGAAAAAGAAAATGCTATCTAGCTTCATGTGTGGTCATCGAGAGAAAGGGAGTGTTATGGGTTTAGGTGAACACAGAGCATGAAGACCTATTTCCCTATAGCCTACCTGTTACACTGGTCTAGTGAACTGCACCTTAAAGGACAACTCCGCCCTAAATCACATCTAGGCTCATTTTCCTACTTATATTGATCCAAAAAGACTGTCCATGGGGTCTATTAGGCAGAAATGCCCTTGTTGTCCAGTTTCCCCTTCAGAACGCAGCAGCTGTCATAGCATATAGTGGAGCCTATAAGCCTATCGCTTTTACACTATTTGTTGTGTTCAAAAGTGATTTTCCTTTTCATGAATGTGGTATTAGTTGTCATTACAAACACATCCATGCCTTGGTTGTCCCACACAAGCCACCACAATCTCATAAATAATGTTTTGGGGTGATCATTCGGCACAAGTGCCAATCAATGTGACTGCACTAGCCAATCACAGGGCATCTTTTCCGGGACTTGGCAAAACACATAAAAGCATAACATCTGTTTAGCAGAGTGTGATGGCTTGTGTGGGACAACGATGGCATGGATGTGTTTGTAATGACAACTTAAACCACATTCATGAAAAATAAAAACACTTTTGACCACAACAAGTAGTTTAAAAGCGATAGGCTTATAGGCTCCACTCTATGCTATGAGAGCTGCTGGGGAAACTGGACAACAGGGTGCATGTCTGCCTAATAGACCCCATGGACAGTCTTTTTGGATCAATATAAGTAGGAAAATTAGCCTAGAAGTGATTTAGGGCGGAGTTGTCCTTTAAGGACACTGCACCTCCTGCTACTTCAACCTGCTAATTCTAATCTCGCCTCATAGCGGCAGATATCACGCACGATACAACTTCACGATTTTAAAATGTTTTTAAAATAATAATAAAAAGTAATGGTTTACACCTGGCAGGCAGCAACAATAAGTTATCTGTATGTCTTTTTGATTATTTGATCTTTCGGATCCTGTGTTCTTTTTTCTCCTGCTCTTTTACTCCATCCTCTCCCTTCTCATGAAAAAGGGTTTATACAGTAGGTTAACACCTATAAACCTGTGATATGACAATAAACAACAATTCAGGCTTTTGCAAATCCCCCCCCATTCTGCCCTGTTACTATGGTGGGACATTTGACCCTGGGCAGATTGTTTTTATAGTGGCAGTGAATGGGATTTTTTTTATTTTTTCATAGCCTCATTACAGCTATATAAAGTACCAAAGGAAAAACATCTAGGTGATATTAATAAAAAGGGAAGACAAAGGTACAGTAGTTACATTGCAAAACAGGGGGTTTCCCCGAAAATACATGTTTTAATTTGTTTAATCCCAGTGGGACAGAATCATCCATTGCAGATTCTTTTATAGTGGCAGTGAATGGGATTTTTTATTTTTTCATAGCCTCATTACAGCTATATAAAGTACCAAAGGAAAAACATCTACGTGATATTAATAAAAAGGGAAGAAAAAGGTACAGTAATTACATAGCAAAACAGTAGTTTTCCCCCGAAAATATATGTTTTAATTAGTTTAATCCTCTGGATCAGAGAGAGAATAGAAATAGAAAGAAAAAGCGCATTGCATCTTGGGTAGGAAGAGGAGAACTATAATCTGTTCTCCTCACATAATAGGCTGGCTTTTCGTAATTCTGCCCATTTAAAATATATGTACCCAATCGTAACTAGTTAGACCATTGATAAGGTCCATGTGAACTAGTTTGTTGAAGCTTATTCATTATGATGAGCGAGATCGCTATCACCGCCCGCGGCCGTACTGGACGAATGCCGTGTCGCGCAGAGCGGACAGTTTTTGAAAGCCTGAAGCAACATTCTCCACTGCACAAACTCCACCCCCGATAGTAAAAAGTGAATGTTTTTTCTGGTTGGCCAGTCAGGGAGTCTCAGGGACCAATCAGAAGGCTGACAAACGGTGAATTCTGATGCCTTTATGTATGTATACAATATGTTATAGTAGCAACCACAGTAGCAGTGGGCGAAAGGGTGATAAATATCGATGAGACAATATAAATATATCTCCACGATGCCAATGCATGATCCAGGACAGGGGTTTTCAAATCTTTTCATCTTGAGACGCTAGTGATAAATTAATCCTATTTAAAAAAAGAAATAGCAGATTTACAACCTCACAACGATTCGGATCGTGATGCGTTGTTGACATTTTTAATTTATAATGTTTTGAATTCTGAAAATTCTGTGACTTTTTTTTGTGGTCCCTCCCAACCCCGATCTAGGGGTCCCTTGGAAATTATTTTAAAACTATATAATCTGTCATCTTTATTACATTGTATTGATTGCAATTGTGTGAACTTCCATTTGAATAATGATAATCATGAATATTTTCATGTTACTAGTATGGAATGCAAGTATATAAGTAGTTCACTGTAGCATCGTACATAATCATTATGTACTGTAGCCCATGTCTGTTTTTCTCATGTGTGTGGTTATATGTGTGTGTGAGTATTGGGCTTAAAATAGAAGAGGAACCGGCCACTTCGAGTTGTGGAATGACATCATTCAGAATTAACACACACATTTCAGAACAGGCATGCTAAAGATTGCTACAGAAACGGAAACTGCCTTGTGCCTTGTGTAGGCCAACTTGCTTTAGAAGAAAATAGACATAAACACCACGAAACAGCACATACGTTATGTTATTCACTAATAGCTCTCAAACTATAACTCTTTCCCTTGCGTTGCTGCCACTCAGAATCTATGAAATCATTACAAAGTACCGGAGGGGTACAGCTAGGGCTGTCACAATTAGTACATAATCGTCGAATTGCAATTATTTGAGGTAATCGCAATTGTTTTGCATAATCGTCATAATCGTTTCCATGTTGAGAAATGTTAATACAGTTTCAAAAGTAGTGGAAATAGCAGATCTACAAGCTCACAAGCTTGTAGATCGGCTATTTCCACTATCAATGTTCTTTTTAGTATAAGTAGTACAGGTATAAAATTGTCAAATATGTCAGTAATTTCTTTGTATATTTAAGTTATGTGTCATGATTGCCATGTGCAACTTCGAAGCCTAAAAGCCAAACAGAAATGTAATTGTCAACGACAAATACACAATTAAATCGTTAATCACAATTATTTGAGTGACAATTAATCGTCATGTAAAATGTAAAATGTGTCATAATCTTGACAGCCCTACCTGTCCTCTACCCTTTCATTGGGGACAATCAATGACTTTGCTACTCATAAAAGATAGAGATCCATGTCTCTGTACTGTAGTAAACCCAGGCCTGTTTCTCTTCTCATGGATCTTAAAAACTTTACTGACGGTCCTGTCTTCTCAGGTCATGCTCAGCAGGCTCTCCCAAGTCTGGTTTACTCAGAACTTAGAAAAGCCCTCCTCCTTGTATTATTATTCCAATAACTTTAACCTAGTTTTACGCAAGCAGCTGGTGCATTGGTTATCTGCAGTAGAGGGTATAACTATTTTATGGCTGCTGGAAGTAGGATGGTGATGAAAAGCAAAAAAAATAAAAATAAAAAATCACACCCGTGTGAACTGAGCGGTGGTTTACCCACCTAACTGTACTGTACTGTACATATTCTGTGTTCTATATCTATGAATTCTATGTGTTCTAGATCTATGAATTCTGTCACCAGCATTTTCACAGCTCATCTATTCTATTTCAGTAGATCTTAAGTCAGTCTTATCCAGAGTGATATAAAATGCAAGATCCTGTCAAAACCTTGTCTGTGATAAGGCTTCAATTAACGTCTATTTTACCAAACTAACCCCATAGCCAGCAATGTCAGCACACCATTCACATAATCATCATCACAATAGTGTTGTTGCCATCTATTTGATAGGCTTTGGATTGAAATTCAAATTATTTTATATATTATATGTATACAGTACAACAGGCTTCCCCACCTGCCCCCAGCAGCTAAATAAAACTTTTGGGCAGGTGAAGTTTGCTTTCAGGTTGCCTGACAGGGCAAGTGCTCATTTGAGATGATTGCCCAGGATCATCAGCTGCTATAATAACTAACAACAACAACAATAATTATTATAATTAATTAAAAATATGTTTAAAATGGGACGTTGGTTCGTCTGGAGCCTTTTAGCAGTGTTCACTCTTCAGCCTGTAGGTTAGCTGCACTTGATCAACCATTCCATGCATCCCAAGGACCTCAGGTAAAAAAGTAACCGTAGAAATCCGGGAAAAACCCGGAAAAAAAGCGTCTTCACAGGGACGTTTGGGTATGTTTTAGGCACTCTAAGGGGCCTTTTCCACCGGCAAAGAACCGGTTCCGGTTCTTTCTCCCGCCTATGGGATGAACCAGAGGTGTGCTTTTCCACCGAGAACCGGAGATGGTTCCGAACCGTAACAGTTGGTTCGGAACCGGAACCACAAAATCCTTGGTTTTTGTGGTTCCAGAGCCAAATCCTTGGCTCTGGTTCAATCTGGTGGAAACACAAGCCGGTTCTCAAGAACGAACCAAGGTTCCCAAGAAAGTCGAACCGGCACTGGTTCTGGAACCGGTTCTTTGCCAGCGGAAAAGTCCCCAAAGTGTTAAAAGATGATGGTGGCATCATCATCGTACCGATAACATCCAGGCATACAAAGCCACAGGTGTTTGTTTTTGAGGGTGGTTCTGCGCATAGGCTTTCTAGTCGATGCTGCAGTGAAGCGTTTCAATGTAGGCCAGTGCAGAAGCACTGCAGTGGTTTCATATGCACACTGAGGCCTGTCCTCTATGCAAGGGCATACAGTATGCACGCTCTCTGCTTTCATAGCAAACACACTTACAGTAGATGTCTTTCCTTGGCACCATCTATTGTAATGACGGACTGACATCAATAGGCCAACATGTCTGTCACTGTAGGGCAGGGAAGTGTTCTGTTGCTTAAAGGAGCAGTTCACCCCCTAAAATGACTTATTTTCTAATGCTTACTCATGCCACGGAGACTTGAGTTCAATAATATCAAACATATAATTTTCCGAATGTCTGTCTGAGTGAGTGAGTGTCTGTCTGTCTGAGTGAGTGTGTCACAGTGTTTCAGTGGCTGGAGCAATTGTGTCTGGCCCTGTTACAGATGTTGTCCAAAAATCATGCAGATCGGTACACAGTATCTCTATAGCCATTAAACGAAACGGGTATTCTTTACATTAATGCTCCTACATATTATCATGCAAGCACCAGTTAAAGTTACTTTCCATCCCTCATATACTGTGTGCACAGTGCACATCCCATAACCCACACACTGCACATCATTTTGGAGCTCAGATCTTTGAACGGGTAAGGGCTAGTTGTCTATTTGTCGCATTCCTAAGACATGTAAAGGAAGTATTCGCACATCCACTGAATTCAGGTGCAGGTGGTCAAAGGTAACCGTTTTTCCCATCCCCATACGGGGAGAAAGTATTCTATCAATGATGTCATCACTTGTACTACTATCATGTCATATATTTGATCAAATGCCCATGTGGGCTGGTCTATGTTGGTAAAACATCACGCCAGTTGAAACAAAGAATGAGTGAACATAAAAGCACCATAAGGAGAAATGATAGAAATTATCCAGTAGCAGTACATTTCAATGACTTTAAGCATGATATCTCATCATTCAGGTTCCAGGGGATTGAAAAAGTGACTCTACCAGAGAGAGGGGGGAATATAGATGACATTCTCAATAAAAGAGAGGTTTATTGGATTTATACTTTACAAACACTATGCCCTAAAGGACTGAATGATGAGATTCCATGGCATGTAATGCTGTAAAGAAATGTGTGATTATGGAAGATTATTGAAAATATGAAATACGTTTATTGATGGTGCATCCAAGATACACTTGTCTATTATACTGCACAGTTGGGAATGTTTTATGAAAGCTGCAAAGCCGATGTTCACATTTCTGAATGGTACAGTTTTTGTAAATAATGTAAATGTAATTGTATGTGTTGGGTTGTGATCAACCACACACAGGTAAGAGACAATCACTGAGAGACACTCCTCGAGAGGAGTGAGATTGTCTCACACCTGTGAACAGGAAGGGGAGTGTATACACGGTATATGAGAGGGGTGCACAATGGCTGTAAGACACTCTTGAAGAAGGTCCAGGGGGACCGAAACGTCCTGTCAATTTAAATAAAAAACGAGCAGCTGAGCAAGAGCAGAGTGCGGGATTTCTTTGTTCATGAAATTGTTTCAGCATTCCTTTTCCTTTTCAGACAGAAATGTAATTTTTGAAAATGTACCCCCATTGATTGCGGCTCAGGACCTGAATGCATTTGGAATCAATGGGGGTAAATGTATGGTAATCAAAATATTGTCTTAGGAATGCGTGAAATACAAAAAAATATTATTGAACTCAAATCTCAATGGGGTGAGTAATCAATAGGAAAACAGTCATCTTGGGGGTGAACTACTCCTTTAACTGGACTACAAAAAGTCAGCTAAATGGCTGTGCAAACGCAATCAGGACTCAATTCTGAATCCATAATTAAACATACGCTTTGGGATTTATTTTTTATTAGTAATAATTACTTGAATACTACTATCTAGATATCAATTGAATATACACACAATACACAGACAGATATAAACGAACATAGGAACTTCTAGGAAGGGACAGCGCACACAGCCCCGCGGGGCTCAGGTGAGTGGAGTTTTGCAGTTTTCTGATCCGGTCTAGTGTGGATAACCACAGTAGAAAGTAGAGCAGACATCGATATAGCCTGTGATCCTCCAAAATGATTACCCTCAGGGCCTCGGCCAGAAGTGTCATCATTTTAGGGCCTACCTACCCCTAAACCCGTGATGCGGTACAGGTTAGCTTATCGCTACAATAAAAAATACTTATTGGAATACTTTGTTTAGTATGTCCATGTTTTATTCTAACTCGTACCGACTTGCAAGACCGGGTTACTCAATTCAGCATTCATATGGGAGAACAATAACATTGCTTCGCCCAACCATATATATTTAAACCAGATATTAGTTGGGGAATTCTATAGTAGGAATGGCCTAGACCAAGGGTCTTCAACACGGGGTCTGGGACCCCTAGGGGGTCCTCAGAGTTACTACAGCGGGGCCACCAAATCCTTGTGTGATAGGATAATTCTTTTCAATTAAAAACTTGAACCCTCGCATCCCTAATCTGATAAGAACTTTAACCAAACATAGCAGATCTACAAGCTCTCAACGCCTCACGCTACGAGGCGTTGAGAGCTGTAGATTGGCTATTTTCAGCAAATAGGTTTTGTGTTGAGGTAAAAGAGAGCAGACCAAGTACAGAGTGAAGTCAAGTTTACTAAGTATCGGCGATTTAAGTGGCTAAATGTCTGAAAAGCAAATCCAACATAGACTGATGACAGTGCTGTCAAACGCATTATGTAGAGGGGGTCCCTGCTTCATCTCTCTCTCAGTTAAGGGGTCCTTGGCCTGAACACGTTGAAGACTCCTGGCCTAGACCAGAGCACTATAGTCAAATAACATAAAACTGCCTTTCTGCTGTGTGGAAAATCCTGGTGAAGTGAGGTTAGATTGGAGCAGGTCCTGGAGGCAATCTTCTCAGTCAGTGACTCAGGACGTCCAGTAATCCTCACATAATGAAACCCAGCATGACTAGGATCACTGCAGGGCCGTGCCATTTACAGGACAACTACATCCAATCTGATTCTGGCGGAGGTATCTGATCACTGATACCAACGCCATGGTAACAGCCACATGCTGAAACCGTGCCCAAATTTGGAGATGACTGATATCACTGATACGTCTGGGTTCTCCAACATTACTTCTGAGACTCCTACATTCAATCCCTCATATTCTGTGCACACCCCTTAACCTAAACTGAACATAATTCGGAGCACACATTATGTTCGAACGGGCAAGGACTAGTAATAATAATAATGCATAAACCATAAATATCATGTCATATCTACTCCTCCAAGATTCCAAGAGAGGGAAAAGGAGACTTACCCCTGTTGTTAAATCAAATCAGCTGATACGATCATCACATGCCTAAACTGTAAACCTAAGATCAACCGTAGCTTTATGCCAAATCTAAATTTAAAGGCATTAACCACTAAATTGAGTTTAATCCTCTCCTTGTTCCAAGGCTAATTTTAGTTTAAACACCTGTTATTTTTTTTTCTTCGGGGATATGTTACTGCCACTACCACGTCAAAAATGTAGTACATATGTAATGTAAGGGAAGAAAAGAATAAACGTGACGGGACACATGTTAAAAAGCCATCACACTCTGCTAAACAGATGTTATGCTTTTATTTGTTTTGCCAAGTCCCAGAAAAAATGCTCTGTGATTGGCCAGTACAATCACTTTGATTGGCAGTTGTGCCGAATGCTCACCCCAAAACATGATTTATGAGATTGTGGTGGCTTGTGTGGGACAACCAAGGCATGGATGTCTTTGTAGTGACAACTAGTAACACATTCATGAAAGAAATGCACTTTTGACCGCAACAAATAGTGTAAAAGCGATAGGCTTATACGCTCCACTCTATGCTATGAGAACTGCTGGGTTCTGCTGGGGAAACTGGACAACAGGGGCATTTGTGCCTAATAGACCCCATGGACAGTAATTTTGGATCAATATAAGTAGGAAAATGAGCCTAAATGTGATTTAGGGGGGAATTTTCCTTTAAGGTGTCCACCTGCTTAACACCCAAGAGGCCAAACTCGTTCAGTAACGAGATAAGGCCACTAGGGGTCACTCTGCCAAAAGGAGTTATCTCGTTCCTCAACGAGACAACAAAGGGTTAACTGTACAGCTCTGCGCGCATGCTGTGTGCCCTGTGAATGACCCTAGTCCATACGTCACACCCTGGCTAGCAGAGAGAGAGAAAATGGCACGACTAGGCTGCATTGATTTCCATTCTAGGCTGAAACATAAAAAGGGCTTTATCTATGAATGAGGTGCAAAGAACGCCAGGGAAGAGTTTTCACGGCGACACTTTACCGCGATGGTCGGCCCCGGTTTGGATTTTAGTTTCGCGAGCATTTGTAAACAAATGGATTTTCTTCCTCAATTGTCAGTGGACACTCACGTGCACAGTGCACACGCACAAAGCTTCCGAGGCTCTTCAAAATAAAGCGTGAGTGAGCGGCGGCAGCAGCAACAGCTAGAAATGTTAGAAACCTTGGCTTCCCATGTGTTAATAGACCAGGTCCAATTTGTATGAGTTGCACGCTCAATGCTCATCCATTGCCATTTCAGGCACACTTTAGCCGACAGAGGTGCACCCAGATAGACTTTATGCTCGTCTGTTTCACTATGGCAGTGGCTCTCAAGTAGGGTCAGGCCAGGGGACCCTCAGAGGGTCCCAGAAGATTCCCAGCTTCATTTGTTATAGCATCAAAATCGGTTTACCTATCAGCTATTCCAAAATAGTCAATCAACAAGCTCAGAAGGCGTCAAAAGGCATCACAATGTGACATGTTGTGATCTTGTAGATGCATGTTCAAACAATTATGAAATCTTCAATTGTGAAAATTGTGGACTAAGATGTTTACACAAATCTCTTATGAGGTCTTCCCTAACACTAAATCTTTTCAGATAGGGGTCTGTGACCAAATACATGCCAATTTGGGGGTCCTTGACATGAAAATGGCATGAATCCTTCCAGCTGGAAATATATTAATGTATATGTTTTGCATTTTTTTAATGCATTCGAACCTACCTGTGACAATGGATAAATTGAAGTGCTTGTATCCAACAAAACGGTTGCATGTGGTGATGTGGAGAATATCAAAGGCTAGATGATTGATTACACATACCAACAGGTTCTGTTTGGCTAACAACCGAACATCACAGAACCATTTAAGGTGCTGTAGTACAACGTGTTTAAAAAGGTGGGCAGGCCCATATGGAGAGTTCAGCAGACGTTTGCCTTTCATAGTTCAGCGTACTCAAAGCATAGCATACCAAACCCATTTTACATGTCAACAACATTTCTTGTGTACATATCAGAGGGACAGGTATTATATGCACAGGGGCGTCACAAGGGGGGGAAAGGTGGGACTGAGTTACTAGGGCCCAAGGTGGAGGGGCCTTAATTATGTTATACTTTGGCTATTGAAAAATCGTCAAAATCTGTGCAAATGTGTGTAAATCTTTGAATACATGTATTCTTTTAAGCGAACATTTGTAACTCAAATTTTGCTTCTGGGGGTCCCTGGAACTGAATATTTTGAGATGGGGTTCCGTGGTCAAATACATATCATTTTGGAGGTCCTTGACATGAAGAAGTTTGAACACCACTGACATGGAAACATAGGTTTTTCAACAAAGAAATCAAGATTTTTCAAAAATAGCAGATATAAGCTGTGAGCTTGTATATCTGCTATTTTTCAATAGTTAAAGCGCAAAAGAATGCGTAATAATGCGTTCCCAGTCTAAATGGGTTAAACCCTTCCCCCCTATGAAGAACATTCATGGGGGGCCCACAGTGAATCCTGGTACCCAGGGCCCAGAATTTGGTGTGACACCCCTGCATATGCACAGACACAACAAGTGGCTGCTGCAGAGACCTTTAGGCCTGCTCAGTGGTCAGTCCATGTAGACAGTACACATAGCTCTTAGCACTGCAGAATGTTTAACGTGCTGTAGATTGATAGCTGATAACTCTGCCCCTCCAGCAGAAGGACGTTACTTTGATGACACTGTGGAAATTTCCTGTTCATTTGTGCTGAGTGCAGCGCATTTCTCTTTAGGCACTGAAAAGCGATAATTTGATTAGACATGATTGCATCCATCTTGCAAACAAAACACGCACTGATAATATATTCAGCCTAAACCTGAACGGCGGAGGATCCCTCGGCTGTTCTGCATGCCAGCCCGGAACGCACCAAAAGTCTGTTTTCACGACAACAGACCCACCCCACAACACCCTTGACTGTACTTCAAAACCAACTTGCGTGGTGCCCTCCCTCTCACTTGTGGGGCTAAAAGTGAAAAACAACATTACGATGTTGTATGATGCAACAACATTACTAGTGACAGAATTATTTCACAGAGAGGGGCTAGAGAAGAAGTCATGGGGTAACAAAATCAGTAGGATTCATCCCGCAATCCACCCAGTAGCTGGTTACATGTAAGTATAGATGGATTTTTAGCCTTTATTTGAAATTAACTTGAGTCTGAATGCAAAAAAGAATCCACTGCCATCCAATAGACTAGAGACACCTGAACAATGTTATCTGGATACCCAAATGCAAGCAAACACAGTGTAGTCTTAAGAACAAGAGCATCAATGTTTAATACCGACTTCTTACATGGTTCTTTGCTCTCACATTCAACACATGTGAAAACAGTTGAAAACACATACACTGTCTACACACACATTTACATAGGTTTCTACTTACTACATGCATTTTGCTGTAGGATTTGTGCAAGGAATAATATCCTGCATAAAGACTAAACAGTGCTATTATATGTAGCTATATATGGCTATCGAAGGGTCGTGAGTAAAATTCAGGAACTCTGTGGGGTTTTGGAAAAGGGAAATGGCACTTAAGTTTCACTGATGTCTGTGGTTTTTACTTGTGCACAATGTGCGGTGCCAATAGCCCCAGGAGAAGAAGGGCTTTTTGAAGCTCTAGACCAGGGGTCTTCAACGTGTTCAGGCCAGGTATCCCCAAACTGATGGGGAGATGGAGCAGGGACCTCGTATTTATATATAATATATTGTTTATGTATAAAATTGTGTTTCGTGTGAATAAACATAACATGTTATTTAGGGCTGTCCTCGACTCAGGATTTATGGAGTCGATTCGAGTCGCGGGGGTTAATCCGACGCGTCGACGAATCGTTTTATAGTCTACTTTGTATAAAAAAAAATAAAAAAAGGGTTGCTTTAAACCACGTCAACATAATACAATAATACATTAAGAGATTAATTGAATACACTGTGTTTTCGGTGATATCGGTGCGCGAGCACAAATGTTATCTGCATAGCAGTGTACAACCATAGAGTTATAACACACCGTTAAAACAAATAAAACATCTCCGCTGTTTCAACTCTGCCCCGTCTCTCGGCAGCGTGCAGTAGAGATGAGACATTCGCGAACGATTCCGCTCTCTTGAACGGCTCTTTTAAATGAACGATGGGATCCAGTCCGCAGTCGCGGGACACAGAGCACTGACAGAGTAATGAGTCAGTGTCGAGAACGGATTAATTTCAGAAACGGATCATAAAAAGGTGGAGGCACAGCTCCCGCTAGAGCCAGAAGTGTGGACATGTCATGGACGCAAACACAGCGAAACACAATCATTCATCATGGATTACAACACTGGAACAATTCAGAAGCACTTTAATTAGAAAATGTAACTTGTAGCCTACACTTGTGTATGTTAATTTGACTTTAGAAGATTGTTGGCCAAACCAGCAGGCTCAGAAGGCTGAAGAACGGTGTCCCGCAAGGCTCCGTCCTTTCACCTATGTTGTTTAACATATACATTCATGACCTGCCAGATACAACATCCACCAAGTACGGCTATGCGGACGACCTGGCCATCATGCTTCGACGACCAACATGGAAGGCGATGGAAGATGGCCTCAACCGAGACATGGGCATCCTGGCAAACTACCTCCAGAAGTGGCATCTTCAGCTCAGCATGGGCAAAACAGTGTCTGCAGCTTACCACCTCTACAACCGGGAAGCAAGAAGGGAACTGGATGTGCATGTCGGCAACCACCGCCTGGAGTTCCAGCAAGCCCCCAAGTACCTCGGCGTATGCTTGGACCGAACACTCTCCTACAAGCAACATCTGGATGAAGTGAAGGCCAAAACAACAGCAAGGGTCTCGCTCATCCGACGCCTAGCAGGTTCAACTTGGGGAGCTTCCCCCCAGACCCTACGCATATCCACGCAAGCCCTGGTCCTGCCCGTAGCAGAATACTGCGCCCCTGTCTGGAGCAGAAGTCCCCATGTCAACAAGGTCGACACTGTCATCAACAGCGCCCTCCGGACAGTAACTGGTTGTCTGAAACCCACCCCTGTGTCCTACCTGCCAGTCCTGGCTGGAATCGCCCCAGCCAGTCTCCGACGGGATGCGGCTACCCTCGCCCTGGCAAGAAAAGCCCAGAAGTATGACTGGCACATCCTGCACAAAGCCACAACAACACCGGCCCCACCAGGCAGGCTCAAGTCTCGCCATCCCTACAACAAGGCAGCACAAGATATGCTACAGTCTATCCCTGAGGACTTGTCCAGAGACGCCTGGCTGGCAGCATCCTGGAAACGTTCATGGGAGACAACTGGGCCCTCCCGTATGCAGCGATACATCCAGGACCCAGGAGGTGGTGTAAAAGGAGAAGATATGCCACGACACCTATGGACCTCGCTGAACCGTCTGCGCACTGGAGTCGGGCGCTTCAAGTCTTCTATGAAGAAGTGGGGCCTAACGGACAGTGCGGCATGCGAGTGTGGCGAGCCTGAACAGACTGCCGAGCACATAATCACCGGCTGCCCCCTATACAGCCCACCCTCAGAAGCTGGTCTTTTCGATTTAGGACCAGAGACGAGGGCGTGGCTGCAGGACACCGAGTTGGCCATCTGATGATACACGAAAGAAGAAGATATTTTAAACATGCATAAGTGGCTGTACCACTGTCATTTATAAACATACCTTATTAACTGAGAACCATGACTCCCTAATCGGGAGATAAGCGACCGTCAGGTCACAGCGTGATTTTAGGGCAAAATGTGTGGGAGCAGTGTCCAAAAAATGTGTTTGAAAAAATATATGGGACAGATCCATGTTGATGACATGAGTGTAGACATACTGTGTACCGATTTGCGTAATTTTAGGGCAAAATCTGTAGGGGCAGTGTCCAAAAATGTGTTTGAAAAAGTCGGCCTGATGGTGGCGCTATATGGGACAGATCAATATTGATGGCATGAGTGTAGACATACTGTGTACCGATTTGCGTGATTTTAGGGCAAAATCTGTAGGAGTAGTGTCCAAAAATGTGTTTGAAAAAATGGGCCTGATGGTGGCGCTATATGGGACAGATCCATGTTGATGACATGAGTGTAGACATACTGTGTACCGATTTGCGTGATTTTAGGGCAAAATCTGTAGGAGCAGTGTCCAAAAATGTGTTTGAAAAAATGGGCCTGATGGTGGCGCTATATGGGACAGATCCATGTTGATGACATGAGTGTAGACATACTGTGTACCGATTTGCGTGATTTTAGGGCAACATCTGTAGGAGCAGTGTCCAAAAATGTGTTTGAAAAAATGGGCCTGATGGTGGCGCTATATGGGACAGATTCATGTTGACGGCTCTCTTGGCGCCACTGAGGCGGGTGCGTGGGTACCGGCCCCAGCTCTCCCGGTCGCTCCTAGCCCGAGTTACGGCATTTTATGTGCGCTGCAGTGGCGGGGGTCCTCCACTAGGGGTGCGACCAGTTTTGCATCCATTCTGGAGCACCAGGAGTTGGTGGTCCCTAGGAATTCCCCGTGAACAGCCCCGTTGGGGTGGTCATTGGTCATTTTAGCACTTTTTGGCGGCGGCGACAGGGGGTCCCGGGAGGGGAGGAGGTTGTGGATTGGCAGGCAAGGAGTGTGTGTGCAAAGTTTGGCATGGATTGGGGCAACGGTGGCGGAGATATGAGTTGGGGAAAAGTGTGACGTGACGGGTAGACTGACAGACGGACAGACGGACAGACTGACAGACAGCCTGTCGAGGTTTTGGTAGTAACTGCGACCTGACGGTCGCAATCAATCTATCATTAAAAATCTGTCAATTGTACAATAATCATGTAAACAAGCTATTCAAAAGAGACAGAATCATGATTACTTTTTGTATATAGACAAATTACATTTTTTTTCTTTTTTTAAAATGAAAAATATATAAAACTTGTTTTTCTTCTTTTTCTCCAACAATTTCGGGAACCCCCCGAGTATCCCTGCGGACCCCCAAGGGGTCGCAGAGACGCAGACCCCCTGTTGAAGACCCCTGCCATAGACAATTATACAAATGGCCAAGTCTGGTACTGCAAGCTTTGCCCAAAAGTTCATGGCTCGACCAGAATAGGCTCTAGTTACTAGAGCCTATTCTGGCTACAAGAGACTATTAGCTCTACACACAGGCTCATGGAGGTAGTTTGTGACATTGCACACATTAAGGAGTCTAATTCGCATGCTCTATGGGCCTCCTTCCGGTAAGAGAGAGAGATACTTCCGGGGGAGCATCCGCTGGGTGAGTAACTTTGTAAGTCTGTACCCGACGGTTGCCAGAGTACTTGGAGGCCATATTTAAAAAGAAAAAGATAAAATCAAGGTATAAAAAAAGCCCTAAAGATAAAACTAAAAGAAACACTTTGTTGAAAAGATTTCTTTTTTCCTTCTTTTTTTTTGTTGTCAATTTGTGTCAGTAGACTGATACGAGCAGAGATTTCCTTGAATCAAATCAAATCAAAAAGACTTCCGCACACCCAGTCAGTTCAAAAGCAGCTGCGGAGGCGAAAAAACAGTAGGTGAGATCAGTCTTGAAAGATATACCCGCAGGCACATACTGCCACTTGCACCTTCAAGAGATGTTTTTAATGTAACAAGTAACAACCTTTCGGTCATGTGCAGTCGTTCCTCGTTCCCTATTGAATCAAAGTTAAATGAGTTAAATTAACAAAATGTTTGTTCAATTAACAAACTCTGACAGAAAACCGGAAATCTATTTTTCTGTCAATGCATACCTTTTATGTGTATGGATAGTTGTGCTGTGCCATGGCATTGGTCCGACATTTCATTGTTCCTACATCCCATTATTGTTCCTACATCCCATTAGTCTTAATCTGGTTAATGTTAACCTGGTGAAAATACTATACCTATACCTAAACCTAACCCTAACCTCAGTAAAACTATGCCTAAACCTAAACCTAACCTCAGTAAAACTATGCCTAAACCTAACCCTAAAAAAATGACACTAATGAGATGTAGGACTTATGGGCAGTCCCCAGTAGGCACCGTCAGGTTCCCCCTTTTAAAGCAATAACATCGTTATTTTACTAAGGATACCAAAAGCAACCCCCAGCTTTCTGATGTATTATTCAGAAAAACCTCTGCATCTCTTCTTGTATGCATGACTGTCTTTCACTTCCTAATGCCTGCTCTCTTATCCTACTTTCGCTCAAGACGTCATGGGCACGCGGTCCAATCGGTGCAGCGGGTGCAGCGGCCGCCGCCGCAGTCTCCGCCCACCACTTGAATGCCTGAACCGCCATTTGGAAAAAAAGCGCCGCAAATCAAACAGCAACAGCATACCACATAATCTCTCCCTCTTGCTTTCCGTCTTCACATTTAGGCCTAGTATTATTTGTATGCTTTAACTATTGAAAAATAGCAGATATACAAGCTCACAGTGCGGCACAGAGTGCCGCGCTGCGATCTTGTAGATCTGCCATTTTTGAAAAGTCGTGAAAATTTGAGCCAATCTTTGAATATCTCATTTTTAAAGCGAACATTTGTAACCAGATTTTGCTTCTGGGGGGTCCCTGGAACTAAATATTTTGAGATGGGGTCGGCAGCCAAATACATATCATTCTAGGGGTCCTTTACATGAAAGAGTTTGACATAGGAATGTGTGTTTTTCAAAAAAACCTTTAGAAGACACTTATATCGGGTCAAAATCTGGTCAAAATTCAAACATTCACAATTTTTTAAAAATAGCAAATCTACAAGCTCGCAGCACGGCACTCGGTGCCACACTGTGAGTAGATCTGCTTAATAGTTAAAGCATTAAATAATACGCAATAATGCATACCCGTTCTGAATGGGTTAAAGGCATGCTAGAGTGAACTATAAATATAACCTATTTGTGTCGCAGGCTGAAAAAGCAGCAGTAACCACCGCCACTATCTTAATGGTCTGAGCGTGACATTTAGTCACGGTCTGTGTCACCATCCGTTTCTCTGTCTTGTTGTCAGAGGCATGACAGGAGAATAGCACAAGAGGAATACCTTAATTCCCCTGATTATAACATCCACGGCAAGAGTAAGACTGGCTGCCATAGACACAAGCCAACAGCACAAACCGGACGATGCAAAAATAGCAAAAACATCACACCCTTCCAGTTCTCTAAATCTAATTAAGTAAGTTAGTCCTTAAGGCAAATGGAGAGATGTATGTTTACAAAAACGACTGCCTTAACATACATGATCCAGGGATAAATAAGGAACCGTGTAAACTTAAGCAAATTTGCAGAATGCCTTTAATAGTTTTCAACTGGCCCTAATTAGGCTTAAGCTGACTGATCCTAAACTCAAATAAAAGGAAATGCATGGTATTTATCAGATCTGCAAACACAAATGCCTTTACAGGTATTCTCACTCTTAAGGGCGAACAAATTGAACAGGTTATGTCGTATAAATACGTGGGCATCTGGCTAGACGACAAGCTCTCATTTAAAGTCCATGTGGAGCACCTAACTAAAAAACTAAGAGGACAAATCTATAGGAAGAGGTCCTGTTTTTCTCTTGCCAGTAGAAAGACTATTGTTCAATCTGTTATAATGTCGGTGTTTGATTATGGTGATGTGCTGTACATGCATGCCTCGCTCTCCACACTGAAGCCTCTTGATGCTGTTTACCCCAGTGCCCTGCGGTTTATCACTGGCGATGGTTATCTTACCCATCATTGTTTATTATATGGAAAAGTGGGTTGGCCATCTCTCACAGTTCGTAGAGAGCAACATTGTATTTTATTTATTTATAAGGCCTTCTGTGGTAAACTTACTTTGTACCTATCCTCGTTGGTAGAACCAAAAGTCACTGGACATTCAACTCGTTCACAGGTATTCATTAGATATACCTGTCCACAAATGAATCATTAAATCACAGTGTGATAGTCCCTCCACCCACTCCCCCTAGTCTCCAACGCTGCTCTCTCAATGTCCATTCCATTGCATTTTCTTTTAAACACAGAGTGCCCAGGATTATTCAACATTTAAACGGCAGGTGCCCATTGCAAACCCACCATTTTAGCGTATTTGGAAGGGCTGGCAAAAAAGTAAATGTAATCCGAGTATGTCCTGTTTATTTTCACGATAGTATTTTCTTCAGAACAGAACAGTTTTCTAACAATCGCGGGCCACAGTGCTTTTGTAACGGCCAGTAGAGAAGGCCGTGTTTTAAACATGAAGGGGATTTAAAAGTTAGATTAGGAGTGTTTTTCGTCACCGCGGTAGCTTTGTACAGTAGCTACAGATTAATATAGTTTAGTGTACAATGCGTCGAACGTGTCAATGGGCACCACTCTGAGCTAACGCGGACAGTTTGTGTAGGCAGATGGGTGGGCGTGGCAAATAGCATGTGTTCTCCTCCCCCACCCCCCTCTGCTCCTCTGCTCAGCACAGAGAACGCTGCTGCGTCATGACATCAACACATTCGGTGCGACGCTCTCTGCACTCTGATTGGTTAGGGAAATTCTACACTTCCTACAACAGTGATCATAACGCGATCGCCCAGGCTTTTTTTTCTTTCCGATCACCAAAAGAAGCCTGGGTTTCCGAGGCTAATGGGCACAGGGAGACTTGGCACTTTGTGGACCTCCTATGAGTTAATTTATTGGGTGCTGCACTGCGGAGCAAAAATGGATTATTTCATCAATCATCATGGTGTCCACGATTGTATGGTGATGTAGTGCAAATGGTCATGGCTGTTGGTGTAGCCTGCAACACCACATGGCACTCAGAAATCTGAGGTCTAAAGGCAGTTCGGAGGATTTAGCCTAATTAAAATCTAACTGAAGATAAAATCCCTTTCATTTTTTACATGAGTATAGGAGGCCCCCAAGCTCATCTGGGAGATTTTCACCTGTAGGTTTATTTCCTTCCTGGAACTAACTTGTGTCACTGATTTCTCATACTCTGCTTTACTGGCTAGAACTATTTTACTTGCCCGTGGTTTACTGAGAGCCAACGTCTAGTTGGTACAACAGTGAAAGTGGTTTTCCACTCCACAGCGTGTTCTGCTAAAGTGGGTGTGTTCCAAACGGCCAAAACATCCCAGTCACAAGCTACTGAATGACTGCCACTTCGTCTTGGTGCAAACCTCTGTGAAAAAGTTAAACTTTCCTCAACCACGTTTTGCCGACTCCCTATCTCGCTTTTGTATTTTGTATTGTATTATTGTCATTGTCTTTTCTATATACAAAACATTGTATAAACCTGTATATTATTATGTTATTGGTTTTATACGAGGCAGAGGCATATCATTTGATATGAATATACCGCATATCAGTACACCTCCTACACCCCTGTCAATTTGAAAGTCTCAATAAAAGAAAAGTTGTTTAACAGACAATGCTTTCAGAAAGCGGAATTCTGGTGATTGTGTGAACTAGGCGCCGCGTAATGCATCCTGCCTGTGTCGTTTCAGTGTGTCAATTCTTTGTGGCTTCAGTCGCAGGCCTTACATACACAACCACACACTATACAGGCCACATTCACCACGTCCTGCGAGTCTGTGAGGGCAGTCTGCACACGAATCCACCACACAAGATATCATAAGAGCAGAACCATTGTATTATTATGATGCAATTCTCCAGAGAGAGAGAGAGAGAGAGAGAGAGAGAGAGAGAGAGAGAGAGTATACAAGTCTTCCACAGAGTCTTGGGACCATGAAAAAGGTGCAGATGGAATTAAACATGCATTATGCAATGCTGATAAGCAGTAACAACCCAGGCTGTGGTAAAAGCAGGCACATACAAGTCCCATGTCTGCCCTGCTGAGGAAATCATGAGAAAGTATCATGGATGTCAACAACAAACTACTGTAACAGCCATACAGAGTCAACTGAAACCTGCCCACTGCCCAGCGTTAATTTCACTTTCACACTCCATCTACCTAGGCCACATTTTACAGTATGTCTGACATGCATTAGTTAAAAGCAAGCAAGTTTGTTTCGATAGTGGTCCGAGGCTGCCTGGTGGTACAGCTTTCATATCCTCTCCCAACCAAACAAGGCATAAAGCAAAAGCAATTCTACTAAAGCCCAAATAGAAGGATCCTGTCCTATCCTAATGAATACATTCAGTTATGGAGCTTTAATTGTCTCTCAATAGTTGGATCACACATTCGCAAATGACTCATCTGCTGCTGTCATTATCAGATCAGCTCACATCACCAGAAGAATGCGTCAACTGTGTGTGTGTGTGTGTGTGTGTGTGTGTGTGTGTGTGTGTGTGTGTGTGTGTGTGTAGGCCTGAGTGTGTGTGTACACACACTCAGGCCTACATGTGCAAAAGCCATTATGACGAAATGTAAAACCACTGATTGTGACGGTGTGAACAACTGTCACAATAAGTGCATTTGTGTGGACAGCTGCAACCTCCCATGAGTTTTAAATCACGACAATGAATGTCACATGACATTGTATGACAATGAAGATAACAATTGCAGAGTTACACAAAGGTTAAGACAAAAAGACAGAAACTTATGGCAATGCAAGCTCCTGTGCATGCGCGCAATGCATGCGAGCATGCACGAGAAACAGAGGAAGAGCTCATTAGGCAGCAAGCAGCAGGCACAACACAAATTCTACGCAGGCTGCGTAGAAATTTAAAGCAACGCTTAAAAAAGACAGCAGACACTATCCAGTGAATGCAACGCATTTTGAGAACCAATGCGTTGCATTCACTGGATAGTGAGTGGCTGTGTGACGTCCTTTTTAATACCCTGGGGTCCTTGAGGGAATTCCAGGGGGTCCCCATTTAAATGATAGTTAGGATAGGAACCAAATGGACCCTTATGGGTATGTAACGATACAAATGGTGTACAAATGGAACGATATGGATGGACCCTAATTGACATTGATTCATGATTTAAATTGGGGTCCTATAGATAGAAATGCCATTAAATGGGGGTCCGTTATAGCCTATAGTGCATGTACGTGGGGGTCATGCCATGGCATGGTGACAATCACTGCTAGAGCCCCCAAAATATTCTGTCAATTTGGTGGTCCAAATTGACACTTTAGGCAACTAGTTTGAAAAACAACGATGGTCTAGAGATGAATCTACTGGTAGTTCTGGTCTACAATAGAACACAATACATTTTGATTTTAATGAGATGTGTGACGAAGAAAGGAAGGTGGAATGAAAACATATTAAACCTGCGCACACGAACAGGTTCCTGTGATTCTGCATAGGGCTAATTAATATAAACACAATTAGGGCTGTCACAATTATTACATAATCGTCTAATCGCAATTATGACATTTTTTTTGTCATAATCTTTTCCATGTTGAAAAATGTTCATATATTTTTTAAGTAAAAAATAGTGGAAATAGCAGATCTTTCCACAATCAATGTTCTTTTAGTATAAAGTATAAGTATAAAGTTGTCAAATATGTCAGTCATTTCTTTGTATAATTGGGTTATGTGTCATATCTACCATGTGCAACTTCAAAGCCAAACAGAAATGTCAACGACAAAAACACAATTAAATCGTTAATCGCAATTATTTGTCGTCATATAAAATGTCATAATCGTGACAGCCCTAAATCTCACCCTTTGACAGATTGATTAATTGATTGAAGACTTTATTAGAAGTTTGCATAGGAAAAGGTACAGTTTCATGACGGTACAGTTCACTGGTACAAGGTCAAGTAAAAGGAGATCCTAGTAAGCGCTTGGCTTATTTGCACAGGATACCTTTAAAGTAGGCCTGCCGCCTATCTCATGCAACATTGAATGACAGTGACAGACGAATAGAACACAGACAGTACTATGCAGTAAATATAGTCAGAGAAAAATATATATAAATATATCACCCTTCTTCCATACTGGCCGCTGCTGCTGCTGCTGTTCCAGCGGGCCTGTCGGCTGTCCGCTGCGGCATCGCTGTTCCCACCAGGCAGAAGCCCCCCGAGTCCCCCGGACTCCTGGTCGGAGTCCTCCCCCTCCTCCAGCTCGTCCTCCCCCTCCTCCAGGTCCCTCTCGCCCGTCTTCAGCCGCTTGCTCGCCCTGCCGTACTCCCCGTCCTCGTACTCGCACGTCCCTTCTGCCAGAGACATGGCAGACATGCACGGCCAAGCGGGGAGAAGAACACACGGCACGAGCTGTCAACAACACAAAAAGAAGCTTGGATAGCTCGGTTCTTCTCCCTTTAACGACAACGCACAATGCGAAATAACCGAAATAAACCCGGCTCGTCTCGGCCCAGCAGCAACGCTCTGCCTTTTCATAAATTATAAACAGTTTCCTGTCCTGTCTGTCTGGGAGAGAGAGGAGAAAAAAAGACGCCTCCTCGCTAAATGAGGGCAGTGTTCTTTTTTGCCTGCTGTCAAATGGGCATTTCTACTGGACTGTGGCGTCTTCTAAAATATCCCTGTTGGTGTTTGTCTCCTCAAAAGCCTTTTGACGCATATCAGAGAAGCCGCAGCGGGGTGGTGGGGTGGTTATATCCTTGCTATCCAAGTACGCAGCAGCCCTCTTCTTCAACACTCAATGCCCCCTCCTTTCTTTGGCTCGCTTTCTCTCTCAGCTCAGTGATTTTGCTTTGAGTGTGTAGGTGATATAGGCGGGACGTTCGCGAACGAATCGAGCCTTTTGAACGGCTCTTTGAAATGAACGATGGGATTCGGTTCGCAGTATCCACAACTTTCCAACATCCCATCGTGCATTGCGCAGAAGGCGAGCGGCATTTCCGGCGTGCTATTATTCCAAACGTAGGAGACGGTGTTTGAAGGAGCGCTCGTTTTATGGTTCGATGTCACAGTTATTGTCCACGTCATTGCAAGCGGCGCGAAGGCCAGCGGACCTTGGTCCTGCTCTTCGCGCCCGAGCGCCGCAGGCGCGAGTGCCCGCGAAGAGTTACGAAGCCGTGGTGAATGTAATCGTTATATTTATGCCCAGGTCGTAAGGCCTGGGCAAGCCCACGATAAAGGCCCGCGCAGTCCAAGTGACCACAGCCGAGCGCTCCAGACCTCCGCTCCAGCCAATCACAAGCCGCGCCTTCTAATTTATGCAACCCCATCTCCTACGGTAGGAATGCTCGCTTCCGGCGTCGCAGCCGAGTGTGATCTACAAGCTCACAATGGTTGCATCTGCGACGCGACGAGTGTGGTGCAAAAAATTCTCCAGTAAATTCCCACGGAAAGAGGTGGATAGGAGCCTTTTCCCTTTTATGAGGGGGACTGCAATGTAGAAACACTCTGTTACAAGTAAAAGTCTGGAATTCAAAATGTAGGCATACTTGAGTAAAAGTACAAAAGTATTGGTATCAAAATGTAGCCTACTTAGCAATTAGTCGAAACTCGAAAATACTCATTATGCAAAATGTCCGTTTCATAGTTTTTCCAATGAATAAAATTTAGAAAAATCATTTGAAAATAGCAGTTGACAGATGTACAAGCTCACAACGCGACGCATTGTGAGCTTGTAGATAGGCTATTTTCAAATGGCAGAAATGTATATAGGGTTGAATTGATTTGCAATTCTAATCAAAATCTCCAAAGTAACTAGTAACTAAAATGAGTCTTTTGAACAGCTCTTTGAAAGGAACGGATCCCAGAGATCCAGCTCACTTCAAAGAACCATAAATCCCATCTCTAGTGGGTGAATGGCAAGATCCCGCCCCCGCTCTGATCTGATTGGACAGTGTGTTCCTGCTATTCGAAGATACGGCGTGCGATTGGTCTAAGCAGTGAAAAAGGCTGCTCTACATTCTGCAGTGATGTGCGGAGAGAGAGAGAGAGAGAGAGAGAGAGACGGGGGAGGGACTGCTGGTTGGGAGCATAGGAGAGAGTGTGGGAGAAATGTTATAGCAAGGCCTGCAAAAAAGAAGACATGCAATGCAAACTGAGATGATGGCCCAGGCCTTGCCTGCAAAGCCAGAAAATACCTTGTGGTGGTGATGATGATGATGATGATGATGGTGATGATGATGATGATGATGATGATGATGATGATGATGATGATGCAGCTTTTATGAAGACATGTGCTGCTGTCCAGAGGGCCTTTTTTGTTGTTTATACTAGTGGTTCTCAACCATTTCGGGCCATGACCCCCCAAATAATCATAATTTTGAACTGGGGACCCCCCCCCACCCCCCACCCTGACGAACACTATAGAGTTGAGGCATTACATTTTGTATAACACGGTTCTATTGTGACACACAAAGGGTTTCTCTCCATCCTCTGGGGTGTTCTATATAGCAGTGGTTCTCAACCTGTGGGTCAAATTATTTTAGGGGGTCCCCAAATGATTAATTTAATGTGCAACATTGTTTTCTCACTCAACGGTAAACAAGCCAACAAAGTTTAAGTGGATAGCGGGTATCTGCACATTTCTAAAGTGACAATTTAAGGACTTTTTAATACCTCTAAAATGACAAATTAAACATTGGCCAAATTGTCAAATATTAGAGGCAGAAATTGTGAAAATAGCCGATGCGAGGCGTTGTGAGCATGTAGATCTGCTATTTTCACAATAGAACTGTGTTAGACAAAATGTAATTCCTCAACTCTTAGTGCTCGTCAGGGTGGGGGGGGGGGTCCCCAGTTAAAATATGATTATGTTGGGGGTCGCGGCCTGAAAAGGTTGAGAACCACTGTTCTATAGGAGTTGTGGTGGGAGAAGGCCTTGTGAGAGTATAAGAACAGGTGTAGTGATGGTGACGTTCTTGCGCTGCAGTCGCTGCAGGTGATTGGCATCTTGCCAACATGAAACAGCATGGTTTGAGACTTCAGGTATCTGGGCAGGGGTGTCACGGGGGGGGGGGGGGGGGGGGAGTGGGACTGAGTTACTAGGGCAGAAGGTGGCGGGGCCTTAATTATTTTATAATTTAGCTATTGAAAAATAGCAGATATACAAGCTCACAGTGCGGCACCGAGTGCTGCGCTGCAAGCTTGTAGATCTGCTATTTTTGAAAAGTGGTGAAAATGTGTGCAAATCTTGAATAGGCCTATACAGGGCAGGAATTTCAGGGAGGCCATGAAGGCCAGGGACGTGCTGGCCATTGGGATGAGCGGGACAACTCCCGAACGGCCGGTTCATTCCCGGCCGGTCCAGGCCAGCCATTAGGAAAAAATAAAAAATAAAATGTCGGCCTTCGTTCCATTTTGGGGGCTGGGCGGCCAACAAAGTAAATCGTCACTGTTGGGCAGAAACCTTGTATCTCCAAGTTTCAAATGTATACATTTTTTCGCAAAGCAAAGCCCTGTTTCGTCATATAAGGCTGTTGCACAAAAGTAGTGAAAACAGCAGATCTACAAGCACACAGCGCCTCACGATGCGAAATCATTTTTAAAATGATAAATACAAAACAAACGGCTTTGGACATACAAGGTTTCCACCCGACAACGACAAAATATAACTCATGTAATTGGCCCACTGGCTTGTCACTTGTCATGACAAGCTGTGACATCTGAAATGGCAAATCTTTGAGTAGCAGCAGCGCTATAGAGAGAGATCTCACAATGAGGGCCTCTACAACTCTTCTTCCCGGGCTGAATCAGGGGCCCAGCACGTCCCTGATGAAGGCCATAGCCGTCGTTGCCCCTCTTCATCCATGCCTTACCCCTTATTGCTATAAACTTCTTTGCCTTTGTTTTACTATTTTAAAAAACATTTGAGAACCACTGGCCACTGGTGCCATGGCAAAGAACCATACCAAAACATATCTTCCAAGCCAATGAATGATCACATTTTAACTTAGAGTTAAAAACTTAGAGTTTAAGAGCTACGTTTCTCAAATGCCCTTTGACATTAACACTCTAATAAAGAGCCCAGGTTTTTTACGCAAATGAATAATGACCGGTAGATGACGTCAATATGACAATTCTTTAGTGCTTTGAAAAGTTTAAAGCCATCACTTAGGAAAAAATAAAAAGTGAAGAAGGTAAGAAAGTAGACAAAAGTTCAGAGATGAAATAATACACTTGACTTTTAAAGCAATTTTTTAAAATGGGTTATAAATTGCTCCATCTACGCCTTCCCTCTCAGCGTTCCTACTTACTGGGATGAGGACTAACCACTCTCCCTCTTTAAAAACACAGCATGTGTTCTCCATCATGTCTACTAGTACATTTAGTATTTTATTCATATCATAGTAATATTATTGACCACTCCTTTTGTATGTCAGTGGCAAAAATACATTTTGAGGAAAATGTCCATCACAAGCCCAGGGGTTGATGACCCCTGACCAATGCAGTAAGTTTGATTTGTGCAGGGCTGAGGTTTCTTTCACTGCAGATAATCTACATTTCAAAATCCTCCCTAACCCCTAAATTCAATGAATTCTTTCAATGGTCTAAACCTTTTTATTTATTTTATTTGATGGCCTTCCTGCCCTAGCATTTGGCCTTTGTGCCCTCAAAAAACTGACAACACCAAAGGCCAAATGGCCGTGCCCCTAAAACGACGAAAGTCTAGGCCTGGGCTTATATGTATTTTTTAAGCGAACATTTGTGACTAAAATTTTGGAAATCCCTGGAACTAAATATTTTGAGATGGGGGTCCGTCGCCAAATACATATCATTTTGGAGGTCCTTCACATGAAAAGGTTTGAGCACCACTGACATATAAACATTGTTTTTTTTTTTTTTTTCAAAGACTTGCACAAATTTTCATGTAAAAAAAAATAGCAGATCTACAAGCTCGCAGTGAGCTTGTATATCTTCTATTTTTCAATAGTTAAAGCCTAAAATAATGCGTAATCCCAGTATAAATGGGTTAAACCCCCTCCACCTATGAATTACATTCATGGATCATGGGGGGCCCGCAGTGAATCCTTGTACCCAGGGCCCAGAATGTGGTGCGACACCCCTGTGACTGGGTGAACCTCTTCCCCCAGGTGACGCAGAGAAAGGGTCTCTCCCTGCATGTGTGGATGATGATGAGGTTCTTTAAGGTGAGGCCACTTTGAGAATGTCTTGCACTGTAGTGGAGGTTGTGTACACCTGTATACTCCTTTTGTTCTGGTTTCAGTTGACTTTGTTTTGCACCTCTGCAAATCTGGCTATATCTGTGCTCACCTGTTGAGATAAGCATCAGCATCAGACTAAAACTTTGATCTTCTTGCACGCCGGAAAGATTGCAGACGTTTGCAGAGAGAGAGATGGAGGAAGCAAATGGATGAGAAATGTTATAAGAGACCGAAATTAAGACATGCAGATGATGGCACTGAATGAAGGCACTGAATTATAAAGCCAGAAGGAATATAGAAATACCTAAGAGATGATGATGATGTCAATGGTTATGATGGAGATGTTATGATGATGATGATGATGATGATGATGATGATGATGATGATGATGATGACAACTACAACTGAAGTGTGTAAAATACAGTACTGGAACCATCTTAACTAGTAAGGCGCCTCAGGGCGACAATTCTTGGCCATACATACATACATACATACATACATACATACATACATACATACATACATACATACATACTGTATGTACATACATACATACATACATACATACATACATACTGTACATACATACATACATACATACATACTGTACATACATACATACATACATACATACATACATACATACATACATACATACTGTACATACATACATACATACATACATACATACATACTGTACATACATACATACATACATACATACATACATACATACATACATACTGTACATACATACATACATACATACATACTGTACATACATACATACATACATACATACATACATACATACATACATACATACATACATACTGTACATACATACATACATACATACATACATACATACTGTACATACATACATACATACATACATACATACATACTGTACATACATACATACATACATACATACATACATACGAGAGATTCCGTTAGCCGGTATTTACCGGCCATTGGCCGGTTAAATGTTTAATTGGCCGGTAATTATAAAGTCCACCGGCCACCGTGGCCGGCTGGGAAAATGCCTCTTAGGCTATTTTATCATTTAATCTTATTATTCACATAATTATTTGTCTAAAGTAGTAAAGCTACATGAACCATTAAAACCTATCATAATTTTAAATTTGTATCATGTTCTGTCTTCTGTGAGTCTGACGACAGCGGAGCTCACCGCCACTGCTGCTGCTTCATGCGGCGCTGTTAGTGGTGGGACGTTCGTGAACGAATCGAGTCTTTTGAACGGCTCTTTGAAAGGAACGGATCCCAGAGATCCGGCTCACTTCAAATAGCCATAAATCCCATCTCTATATGCGCTGTGCGCATTAGAGCAGTCTATATTCGTCGTACGGTGGTTACGCGCATTGGAAATATCAGAGCTTCAAGCTCACAACAAGTCGAAACGCGCAGCGCTGTGAGCTTGTATGTCTGCTATTTTAGACACGCACACGGCCTTACGGAGAAGCACACATCACGTTTCACAGCTGACAGCTCCAGCACCTTGTAACAATCAGCGCTATACAGCGTGGTTTTAGTGTTATAATCAGAACAGAACTGGGGTTCTAGACCAAGCTGGACCCAGAGTAGACGTTAATGAAAAAGGGACCGTACTCTGTGGAATCGTGGATATTATACAAGCACGCACATTACTTTCTGATCGCATGGATGTGATCCCATCGTGGTCAAAGCAACAGAGGCAAGTCAAGTTAGTAACCTTCCTTGCGCCAACATAACATTAACAAAACAAAACAAAACAAATGTTGTGTGTTTGCATATTGGTTTAATGAGACGTGAAGCCAAAATCGTATACAATTAACGTATTAATTTGTAGGCCACGTACTGTGTGGCAGGGCGCGCAAACGGTTCGCTTGAGTTGCGCGCCCACTTTAACCTATTCACTTCTTTTTTGGCAAGCGATACTACTACATAAGTAGATAGGTAGGATATTATTTTGTTAACTCAGGAACAGATTGCAATTGTATCTGTGATAAAGAGGAAGGAAGCCCAGCGCTAACATACAATGGTGTATTTATCAGTTGGGTGCACCATGCGACCATGCACATACAGTATCTCATCTGCAAACACGTATGTGACGTTCAATATAATATGGCCGATAAATTAATTGATTGGCCGGTAAAATATAATCCTGCCGGCCACCTTGGCCGGCCCCAAAAATGCCTAGCGGAAACCCTACATACATACATACATACATACATACTGTACATACATACATACATACATACATACATACATACTGTACATACATACATACATACGGACAAGCTGTGACCGTTCACATACTAAACTTGCGACCTACGGTCGCAACCAAACAGACCGGGGCTCTCATTCATCAATAATGCATATAAAAAATGATCTAAATCCACTCCTACAAACAAATAGAATGTTTGTAATAGGATTATATAACTACTGTGCTTATAAACACATATATCAAGTTGTATAATGGTGACAAACAACATGATTTCATTGATCGGTTCACTATTGAGTATTAAAGTTGCCAGGGCAGTAGCCTATAATATCTCTATATCTGTATACCTGTATATCTCCATCTTTCATTTAAGTTGACAGAAAACATGACACGTCTTTTTTGAAAAACAGAAACTCACAGTATAGTATATGTAAAGTAAACCATTACAAAATTGGTTGCCTAGCATGCTTTCATTCAAGTTCATTCAAGTTTATGTTGGCTTTGTTTGTGCCCTTCTGCAAATCTGCACTGGCTTTGCTGAATTTTAACACCTGCTGAGATATGCATCAGCGAGGCTACAACTTTGAGCTTCCTGCTCTACATACATATGGCACAAGTTTACACATGTTGGTGATAGCAATTGCAAAAATAGTAACAAGTCAAATGTTATACAACTGTAATGACTAATTCACCAAAGACTGGTAAGTGTGAGTTCCTGGGTCTGAATCCAGCTCTTGTCTTGTCCCGCACGTCTCTTTCTTGTTTCCCTACACAGACCAGATCAGAAATAAAGCATGAAAATGCGACAAAAAAGTCTTACAGTGTACACATTTAATCAGCAGCCTAATCAAAGATTCCCAATTACAGTTTTTTTCGATTGCTAAAACACGTTTTTCAAAACTGTACGTTTGTTTCAAAACTGCACACACAAAACTCCAAACATCACACACAAATTGCTAAACCCTGGCATCCCTTTGCAAAACAACTCTTTGCCATCAAATCTCTTAACATGTTCACAAAAGGAACTCGTGTTTTCATTTGGTATTTTCACATAACACACACATACCATTCATTTTTTTTCTTTTTTTTTAAATAATCTTTATCCCACGATTTTGCAAACCTTTTTCACCCAGTGCCAATTGCCTATGTAATCCTGGGCTCTGCTCTCCCTCTGCCGCGCCTGGGGAGACAACGGACTGACCTCATGCTTCCTTCAATGCATGAGTAGTCCAAGTTGTTTCTTTTCACCTGACAGGGGGGATTTCCCCGGGATGGACGTAGCGCGTGGAAGGAACACGTTATTCCAACCAGTTCCTTTCCCCTCCATCAAGCGCCCCGGCTGGCCAGGGGGAGGCATTATTGAGACCAGGATTACTGCATGTTTTTGTGAGGGTATCATCAACTAGGAGACACGGGGAGAACATGCAAACTCCACACAGAAAGGCCCTATCATCGACCCCACCTAGGGTGTGGGCGATGATGACGCGGAGGGAGAAACACGCCCCCAGCACCCTAACACATACCATTCATTGAATAAACACAACTAAGCTTTTGGCTGAACACTACCAAGCATGTACAGTCAGAACACTGAAGAGCAAAATTTAAAACACAATTATAGAAATGGAACACACTGAATGAATGACAGTTACTCTGGTAAATTAACCAATTCCCTTGAAATGGAACACACTGAATGAATGACAGTTACTCCAGTAAATAAACCAATTCCCTTTTTGTAAAATGACAGTGTATGCCCACTTCTCTCATAGACAAACATAAAACAGCACACAAATATCCAGACAAAACATTTTATTGACTGTAGTGTAGGTCTAAACGTTTACCCCCAAACAACACATAGTGATGTTGCCACCACGCAGGCCTGGGACCTCAATTATGGCCCACTGGCCAATCACATTTCTTCCCCGGCGCCTCTTCTTTATTTGGTTGAACCCAGCCTCATCTATGAAGATATATTCATATACCGGTAGTTCATTGGCTGTGTCATATTCCTGGATGCGTTGAAACAGACAGCATGAGAATACAAGTTACACTATGGACAGACACAGAGACACAGTCTGCTACAGTGAGACAATGTAGAAAAGGAACACTATTACAGTAGATTACAGTATGTATACTGGTACAATGCATGCATGTGTCAGTGATGAATGTATGGGATTTGCAAGCACATACTCTCGACGTAGGGCCTTCACACGGTCTGTGTTGCGTTGTAACGGAACCCTGTACACTTGCTTCATTGTCATTACATTTCTCTGAAGAATGCAGTGTATTGTCGAGATGCTGATTGTGTGGCGGTCATTGAAGATGGTATTGTCAGCCAGGACCCTTGTTTGTATCTGTTTTAGTGTGAGGCTATCGTTATCACGGACCATGTCTACAATGGCTGTCTCTTGTTGCTGTGTGACGATTGAAGCTCGTCCTCCACGATGAGGTTCTCTGTCAGTCCTGAAAAATATAAATACTGTGAGCACATTGTAGTCCACTGGTTCCCAAACTTTTCAGCCCGTGACCCAAAAGAGATATTGCTGTAGACACTAGCCCAAGACCCAAACGAGTGAAAACAGCAGATCTACAAGCTCACAACGCATCACTTTGCGCTGGGTTGTGAGCTTGTAGATTTTCACTACTTTTTACTGTACACATTTGTTTTCTAATTCTGTAATTCATGGAATTTCTTGGATTTTTTCTTTTATTTCTTCATGAAATTACCTGGGAGACAAAAATTACATTTGCTTTTTACAGTAATTCATGGAAATATTTGCTTTCTTGGAATCATTTTTCTTTACTTTAATGTTTTGAAATAATAGTGATAATTACAGTAATAACAAAATGTAAGAAACAAAGAATAAAGGGACCCAAAACAATGTGACTGCGACCCACAAATGCGTCCCAAAACACTCTTTAGCAAACTGCTGTAATCTATTGAATGCAGTATTACAGTACACAAGGAAAAAAGATTTCGTACCTGTTCTCCAGCCTGAACGTCCTAATGATGGTCGACACTGTGAAGCGGCTGAGGTTTGGCTGGACCCTCAGGCCAGCCTCCCTCATGCTCAACCCATGGTTGAGCACATGGTCTAATATAGTAGCACGAATCTCATTGGAGATTCGGAATCTCCTTCTTCTTTCTCTTACTTCTCCTTGTTGTCCTCCTCCTCTTCCCCCTCCTCCTCCTCCTCTTCCCCCTCCTCGTCCTCTTCCTCCTCGTCCTTCTCCTCCTCCTCCGCCTTGTCCTCCTCTTCCTTGAACTACTTCTCCTCGTCCCCGTCCTCCTCCTCCACCTCCTCCTCCACCTTGTCCTCCTCTTCCTTGAACTACTTCTCGTCGTCGTCCTCCTCCACCTCCTCCTCCACCTTGTCCTTCTCTTCCTTGAACTACTTCTCCTCGTCCTCGTCCTCCTCCTCGTCCTCCTCCTCCACCTTGTCCTCCTCTTCCTTGAACTACTTCTCCTCGTCCTCCTCCTCCTCCTCCACCTCCTCCTCCACCTTGTCCTCCTCTTCCTTGAACTACTTCTCCTCGTCCTCATCCTCCTCCTCCACCTCCTCCTCCACCTTGTCCTCCTCTTCCTTGAACTACTTCTCCTCGTCCTCGTCCTCCTCCTCCACCTCCTCCTCCACCTTGTCCTCCTCTTCCTTGAACTACTTCTCCTCGTCCTCGTCCTCCTCCTCCACCTCCTCCTCCACCTTGTCCTCCTCTTCCTTGAACTACTTCTCCTCGTCCTCGTCCTCCTCCTCCACCTCCTCCTCCACCTTGTCCTTCTCTTCCTTGAACTACTTCTCCTCGTCCTCGTCCTCCTCCTCCACCTCCTCCTCCACCTTGTCCTCCTCTTCCTTGAACTACTTCTCGTCGTCGTCCTCCTCCACCTCCTCCTCCACCTTGTCCTTCTCTTCCTTGAACTACTTCTCCTCGTCCTCGTCCTCCTCCTCCACCTCCTTCTCCGCCTTGTCCTCCTCTTCCTTGAACTACTTCTCCTCGTCCTCCTCCTCCTCCTCCACCTCCTCCTCCACCTTGTCCTCCTCTTCCTTGAACTACTTCTCGTCGTCGTCCTCCTCCACCTCCTCCTCCACCTTGTCCTTCTCTTCCTTGAACTACTTCTCCTCGTCCTCGTCCTCCTCCTCCACCTCCTTCTCCGCCTTGTCCTCCTCTTCCTTGAACTACTTCTCCTCGTCCTCGTCCTCCTCCTCCAACTCCTCCTCCACCTTGTCCTCCTCTTCCTTGAACTACTTCTCCTCGTCCTCGTCCTCCTCCTCCACCTCCTCCTCCACCTTGTCCTCCTCTTCCTTGAACTACTTCTCCTCGTCCTCGTCCTCCTCCTCCACCTCCTCCTCCACCTTGTCCTCCTCTTCCTTGAACTACTTCTCCTCGTCCTCGTCCTCCTCCTCCACCTCCTCCTCCACCTTGTCCTTCTCTTCCTTGAACTACTTCTCCTCGTCCTCGTCCTCCTCCTCCACCTCCTCCTCCACCTTGTCCTCCTCTTCCTTGAACTACTTCTCCTCGTCCTCGTCCTCCTCCTCCACCTCCTCCTCCACCTTGTCCTCCTCTTCCTTGAACTACTTCTCCTCGTCCTCGTCCTCCTCCTCCACCTCCTCCTCCACCTTGTCCTCCTCTTCCTTGAACTACTTCTCCTCGTCCTCATCCTCCTCCTCGTCGTCCTCCTCCTCCACCTTGTCCTCCTCTTCCTTGAACTACTTCTCCTCGTCCTCGTCCTCCTCCTCCACCTCCTCCTCCACCTTGTCCTCCTCTTCCTTGAACTACTTCTCCTCGTCCTCGTCCTCCTCCTCCACCTCCTCCTCCACCTTGTCCTCCTCTTCCTTGAACTACTTCTCCTTGTCCTCGTCCTCCTCCTCCACCTCCTCCTCCACCATGTCCTCCTCTTCCTTGAACTACTTCTCCTCGTCCTCGTCCTCCTCCTCCACCTCCTCCTCCACCTTGTCCTTCTCTTCCTTGAACTACTTCTCCTCGTCCTCGTCCTCCTCCTCCACCTCCTCCTCCACCTTGTCCTCCTCTTCCTTGAACTACTTCTCGTCGTCGTCCTCCTCCACCTCCTCCTCCACCTTGTCCTTCTCTTCCTTGAACTACTTCTCCTCGTCCTCGTCCTCCTCCTCCACCTCCTTCTCCGCCTTGTCCTCCTCTTCCTTGAACTACTTCTCCTCGTCCTCGTCCTCCTCCTCCACCTCCTCCTCCACCTTGTCCTCCTCTTCCTTGAACTACTTCTCCTCGTCCTCGTCCTCCTCCTCCACCTCCTCCTCCACCTTGTCCTCCTCTTCCTTGAACTACTTCTCCTCGTCCTCGTCCTCCTCCTCCACCTCCTCCTCCACCTTGTCCTCCTCTTCCTTGAACTACTTCTCCTCGTCCTCGTCCTCCTCCTCCACCACCTCCTCCTCCACCTTGTCCTCCTCTTCCTTGAACTACTTCTCCTCGTCCTCGTCCTCCTCCACCTCCTCCTCCACCTTGTCCTCCTCTTCCTTGAACTACTTCTCCTCGTCCTCGTCCTCCTCCTCCACCTCCTCCTCCACCTTGTCCTCCTCTTCCTTGAACTACTTCTCCTCGTCCTCGTCCTCCTCCTCCACCTCCTCCTCCACCTTGTCCTCCTCTTCCTTGAACTACTTCTCCTCGTCCTCGTCCTCCTCCTCCACCTCCTCCTCCACCTTGTCCTCCTCTTCCTTGAACTACTTCTCCTCGTCCTCGTCCTCCTCCTCCACCTCCTCCTCCACCTTGTCCTCCTCTTCCTTGAACTACTTCTCCTCGTCCTCGTCCTCCTCCTCCACCTCCTCCTCCACCCTGTCCTTCTCTTCCTTGAACTACTTCTCCTCGTCCTCCTCCTCTTCCTCCTCGAACTACTTCCCCTTGTCCTCCTCCACCTTCTCGTCCTCCTTGTCCTCCCCCTCTTCCTCCTACTCCTCTTCTTCCTCTACCTCCTACTCCTCTACCTACTCCCTGTCCTCCTCCTCCTCTCATTCTTACCCCTCTCCTTCTCTGTCTGTTGTCTGCTATGTTCTCCATTGCTCATCAAACAAAACAGAGGGTCAAGCTTCCTTTTATGATGCGGCCCTTGATTGCAAATTGCTCGCCGGACCCGAAAGTTTAGAGATTTGAATATTTGTGTGTTGTGGATTGATGCTTTGAGATTTTATGTGAGAAGTGTGTGCAAACCTGAAAATTGTGTCTTGTGTTTTGACAACAAGGTGATGTGAAATTGACATCAGAGTGTAAAGAAGGAAAGTCAGAGTCTAATATGATAAGGACATCTAAAGTAGTAACAAATTGAGTCAAGCAATTGGGGACAGAAGTAAAGGTTGTGAAAATTGTGCCTAGTTTTAGATTTTTGTGTTTTAGCAATACATAAAAACTGTAAGTGTATACAGTGCAGTGCTTGCCTGGTTAATAAACCAGACCGAACACAACAACACCCCCTGGCGGTAGTGGTGTTGTAGTATGGTCTGGCACCAATCGATTGAGATTCTATTTCCTCAACCAGCTTCAAGGGTTGGCCAATCAGGGTTGTATGGTTGGGGCACGTGGTTTCTGTAGGCTTGGGTCATGTGGTTTGGGGCAAACCCCAGAAATGAAAGCTCTTCCTGAAATCCTAGACTCTCTTCCCAAAACGAAGTGTGTGATAGAGGCTGGCAACGTCAGGGAAGTGCAGTGCAGCCATGTCAGAGATTAAGTAGGCATCCCTAGCATCCTTCAAAATTGCCCTGAAAAACCACTTACAGGCAGCAGCCGTTCGCAACTGGTAAAAAAACAAACCTAGCCCAGCCCTACCCTCCCCTGCCCCTTCTTTACTTACTGTTTTTTTAGACTTACTGTTTTATTTTTTTGTTCTTTCATTTTATTTTATTTACATATCTACTGCATAGTACTGTGTTCTATTCGTCTGTCATTCAATGTTATATGAGATACTTAAATGGTTTCCTGTGGAAATAAGCTTAGTCTTTTCTAGGATCTCCTTTTAGTAGACCTTGTACCAGTGAACTGTACAGCCATGAAACTGTACCTTTTCCTATGCAAACTTCTAATAAGGTCTTCAATCAATCAATCAATCAATCAATCAATCAATCAATCAATAATACATTTTCATTTACTAATGTACAGAGTTTGCCTATTATGTAGGCTACTTTAATATGCCCTTTTGCAAAAAGCATGACAAGATGCCTCATGGCTCACGGTTGGAACCACAAACATACTTGATATGCATGAAGCATTAAAGGCTAAGCAATAGAAATGAAGTTGGCACCTCTGCAAGCACACTTACAGAGCTTTGTCCCAAGCACGCACTTTTTATTACTTTCCATTGGTTCACTATTATTTTAACCAACACTCAGATGTAAAGGGTGAAAACCTCAAAAATGGAGTTAAGAGGTTTTGGCCAGACAGTGACAATATGCTATAGGGTTTTGCTCAATACATTTAACAAAACCTGTTATTTTCAAATGAAACAGATGTGAGACCAGTCACATTAAGAGACACAACAGAGGACGACGAGCTGTTGTGCACAGTTCAACATCTTCTCCACTAAACTGCCTCAGTGTTTCTACTTATTTTTTATAGATACAATCTGTTTTCTGGTGCTTCTGCTTCAAATAACTTTAATGACATCGTCAATCATTTTCTCAACTCCAACCACTGCAGAGATGGCGCCCCCTATGGTCCTGAGAAGTGAAAGTGCTTTTGGCGTTGCCCTCTATTCTGTAGAGGCCCCCCTTGTCGACCCATTAATTGCAATGATGTGTATGACCATAGGTAAGGGAGGGTTGTTGTTATGTAATAAATCAACACAAGGAATGCATTACCTTAAGCAAAGACAACTTTATTAATGCTCAGGTAGCAAAATCTCTAAAATGACATCGGAAACATGGAAACACAAAGCACTCCGCTCCTCTCCTGTAGGAAAAGCTACAGTTCAGAGACGCAGACAAACAGCCACCTTCTGCAAACGTCTTCCCTCTGCATGACGTGTGTAGCCTATTACCAGCCACAGCATGCAGTCATCCAGGAAATCCAGTTTAATCAAATCCAGTGCCCCCTTTAACATCATCATAATCTAATCTCAAAGTACGTTAGAGTCACCATAAATAATGTATTATATTAAAATATTTCCATGCGAGTAAACAAAGGACTGGGGAGAGGGAAACAGTTCTGGAATTCTCAAACACAAAGAAACAAAGGGGGCGTACAAGGGGGTCCTAGGATCTATGAAAATATATTCAACAGATATACAGATTGAGACAAAAATATAGAAATACATTTACACCTATGTATGTACATGTGTACATCAGCAATATGTCACCCATGTGAATATCACAAATTATCTAGATATGTTCTCACGATGACTCACTGGAAAATGTGAGTGTCTTGGTGGTCATTTGGTCCTTTTCAAGAACGCAAAAGCATATTTTGTGAAATTTAGCTCCAAGGTCAAGGGCTACAAGCAGCACAGAATGAATCAAGTCAAATCACTTGTCTGTTCTCTTGTTGATTAGGTAAACAGTCACCACTTAAATGTAATAGCCTTTTCTTTCACGGTATGACAAGCATCAAGAATCTGGTAAAGAGAAACAGAATTAGTTTCCACAATGTCTGGACACTCATTGTTTACCCATTTCAGTTCCCCTGATGTTTACAGGATTAAGCATCATGAGAATCTCTATGAATCAGAGATTACACATGGCAGAGTGAGAACAACATTTCAATAGTTTCAGTAAAAAAGAAATGAGACTTAATATATGTTGGTAACAGTCCTGGCTTTCGTAAAGTCTGCTATAATTAATGTCAACATGAAGCTCAATATACTCTATATACTCAATATAAGAACTGACTTTTTAATTTGTGTCATGTATGCCTTTGATAATTATAGCAACATATTTACATTTAGAAGCTTGTAGTTATTGCATTACATATTCAAACACTTTAAACCCTGTTTTTCCGGTAATATCGCAGAGTCATACTCTACCTGTTATAAATAAATACATAGATCATTACAGTCGACATGTTTGGAAAATAATAAAAATAAACAATAATACTTTGTACATTCTAAAGACAAACATCGTAGCAACTTCAGTTGACAGCTTTGACTGCTGGCCAATAAATTAACAATTAGCAGGAAACAAAAGCAAAACGTTTCCATCAGAGACAGGAAATGGTTCATTTTCATTTCTCCATAATATAAACTGACATTAGTATGGCTGTTGTCAAACCGTATTGCAGTTTTTGACAGTATGTTGCAGTTGCATGACCAGGGGCGTCACACCAAATTCTGGGCCCTGGGTACAAGGATTCACTCTGGGCCCCCCATGAATGTTAACTATTGAAAAATAGCAGATATACAAGCTCACAGCGTGGCACCGAGTGCCGCGCTGCGAGCTTGTAGATCTGCTATTTTTGAAAAGTTGTGAAAATGTGTGCAAGAAACCTATGTCAAGGACCCCCAAGATGATATGTATTTGGCCACGGACCCCGATCTCAAAATATTTAGTTCCAGGGACCCCCAGAAGCAAAATTTGAGTTAGAAATGTTAAAAAATACATAATATTCAAAGATTTTCACACATTTTCAAAAATAGCAGATCTACAAGCTCGCAGCGCGGCACTCGGTGCCGCGCTGTGAGCTTGTATATCTGCTATTTTTCAATAGCTAAAGTTACTAGGGCCCCTCCACCTTGGGCCCTAGTAACTCAGTCCCACTTTCCTACCCCTTGTGACGCCCCTGTGCATGACCACTCATCTGATAATTTTGACAGTCAGGGATGGTGTGATTGAGGTGCAAGGTGCTTGGATGGCCTCCACTACAAAGGTGTAATACAGTCTTTTTTCAGGTGCACCAACATTTTTACACACTCTAAAAACTATTAGGAACATTTATGGACCACAAACCTACCATATTTGGACAAATCTAAACATTATGCATTACAAAATACATTAAACTTCTCAGTTAAAACCCCCACATCTAAAATATATGTTTAGTTGGGGTATGAAAGTCTCTTGGTGGATATCAACGGAACCACCACTGGTAGTTCCACTCGTTTCAATGTTTGGTCTTCCCCACAAGGACAGGATGTTGGAATCCTGTGCATCAGAGAGGCTTAAGCAGCTCGCTTGGCCAGTCATCTAATGCTGATTCATTTTGGTCACTGTGATTGAACAGAGGAAAAAACAAAAGCAGCAGTCCAGTTGTGCTGTGTCGGTTGTCAAAATGGTCCCTAGGTGGCAGCATACACTGTGAGATCCCAATGATCCATATTGAGTCTTTTTCTGTTCCCAACACTTCAGAGCACAAAAACATAAAGAAGAAAAAAATAAGATAAAACTCAGACATTATTTCCCCCTACACAATTGCTTCATCTTACAAGGACAGTACCTTATAATCAGCACACATATTTAGGAGAGCCGAACAATCGGTCAAAAACAAACACCCACATAATGAAGCAATAAGGTATAAACTCAGCAGTTCAATTTGCACTCAAAGTATTAGGATATATAATCTTCCTTAACCTAACCTATAGGCTAATCTATCAGCACACATAATTTCAACATATTTTTTATATACAAAAGTGTAGAAATGATAACCTCATAAGGTGATTCTCAGCTACATACAATTCCACAAAAAAAAACACACTGGCAAAAAAGTACCATTGGAGCAAATAGCTCATTTTGGTGTAGCGTAATAATAATACTGTGGTTAGGGCTGCCACGATTATGACATTTTACATGACGATAAATTGTCTCTCAAATAATTGCGATTAACGATTTTAATTGTGTTTTTGTCGTTGACAACTGCATTTCTGTTTGGCTTTTAGGCTTTGAAGTTGCACATGGCAGATATGACACATAACCTAAATATACAAAGAAATTACTGATATTTGACAACTTTATACTTAAAAAAAGAACATTGATAGTGGAAATAGCCGATCTACAAGCTCACAATACTTTGCATCGCGACGCGTTAGTGAGCTTGTAAATATGCTATTTCCACTATTTTTTAAATGTTTGAACATATATAAACATTTTTCAACATGTTAACGATTATGACGATTATCACAAAATAATTGTAAAATAATTGCAATTAGACGATTATGTATTAACTGTGACAGCCCTAACTGTGGTCTAAAACACATTGTTGTCGGTTTTGTTGTTAATAAGATCCATACAAAAAAAAATCATCATTGTTGTCGTGGTAGAAAAGCAATAATTAAATAGAGATCATGACATCATAAATGCCTCAAAATGCCCATGTCAAATGTTGTTGCTGGAATGTATGGTAACACATCAGCCATAGTGGGAACATATAGCAGCCTTCCCTGCAGACTGGGCCAACCAGGGTGTCACAAATAGGCTTGACAAACTCACCTACAGTAACATGGGTTTTTAAACAGCCCCTCCGTAACTTTAAGATCCAATCAAAACCAATAACTTGTGTAGTGGGACAACAGAAGAAGGAAAAAAAAAAATCAAATTGAATGAAACAACAAATTCGGCCCACCACTGATATGTAAGATGTCCACGACATGTACAGAAATGTGCATGTCGTGTGAAAAATAAATAATATAATATTAGGGTATCCGGGTCTATTTACAGTATTATACTATTTACAGGAAAATATAATGACCTCTAATAAAGCTAACAGTATACATTTAGAAAAGTGACAGGTTAATGCCTCAGTATGTGTGTGTGTGTGTGTGGGGGGGGGGGATGCTGGGGGATGCTGTTGTTTTAGTCTAATAATCGAACCCACAACTTAACCAGAAAACCCCCAAATCCTCAGACAAAGAACCGTACCTGTACCCTGTGAATCAAGCATATGACTTGATTCGCAGTGTAAAAGCGTGTTTGATGGAGATGGGAATCAAATTCCCAAACCCCTGGCAGTGCAAGTACCTTGTTGTGTCTATTGATTTACACAGGAGTGGAACCATGAAACCACAGCAGTGTTGGTGCTTTGGGCTTTGTAGGGAAACCCTGGCAGTGTCAGTGTCAAGACCACCTGAAGATGTGCTGCCCGACTGTCTTTAAAGGTGATACACATGCATTTAATAAAGTATTTATGTCATATTGTTTATGTCCCAAAAACGTTTTTCAAAAGGTTTGAGGCTAAATTACCACTCCTGAATAGAGAGCCTCTCTCATTTTTGAATGGCTCTCAGAGCATTTCAGCTGCAGTACCACCTTTGGCCTGAACTGCGCCACCCCCCCCCCCCCACCCCCCCCCCCCCCCCCCCCCCCCATCATTTTTTATGATGACGTCACAATCGGCAGATGACGTCACAATCGGCAGCAAATCTGGATAGCCTGTTTTGAGAACCGTGGGATACTTTTAACCTTCGCCTTCTCAAAACAGAGAAAGACACAACGGTCAGAAATGGGACTTTGTGAGGATAGAAGGTGCTAGTGGGACCCCAAAAAAGGTTTTAAAATAGGAAAAGTGAAATTTCATGGTGTATCACCTTTAACTAAAATACAATGGACAGCTAATTAAAGTGTTTTTGGCATTATTAGTGTACTAGGCATGTTAGAGAAAAGTCATCGTTGATGCAGTTCTTTGTCAAAAGAATTCAGTTCCTGGTCTTATGCTGCATTCACACTGAGAGAAGCCAAGCTAATGGTTTGCTTGGTAATACAATGTATTCTCTATGCAAACCAGCTTTAAAAATTCAAGCTTTTTTTCAGCTTGGACATTTTAAAAGCTGGTTTGCATAGAGAATACACTGAATTACCAAGCAAACCATTAGCATGGCTTTTCTGTATGTGAATGAGGCATTAGTCATGTTTAGCAAACATAGAAAGTTCAGTGCATTATTACCACCCATGTACAATACAGTTAACGGCAATCAACACCAAATATCATTGCTTACTACTATTATTATTAACAATATTCCCAACTTTTATTCCTCTAAGCTGGTTAGCAGCTAGAAAACATCAAACCCTGGTATCTTTGAACTGACATAATATTGGTATTTTCAAATAAAATCCTCAAAAATAGCATGAGGCAGTAGTCTCTTTTTTTGGGGGGGGGGCGGGGGGGTTGTCCCGAGTCCTGTCCTGTAAAAAGGCTTGTAACATGCGCGCACGCATCTGCATGTGCGTTTGTGTGTGCCTTTGCGTGCGTGTGTGTGTGGTTCAGTCTCGGCAGGTGGGGCAGGTTGACGAAGGTGAAGATGTTGTACTCGATGAGACAGGAGAAACTAACAAAGACAGCATAGAGCAGCAGACACATCACACCCAGACGACTGTCCAACTTCCAGTTGTTCAAATGGACTCCTGTCACCTGGTACACACACACACACACACACGCACGCACGCACGCACGCACGCACGCACGCACGCACGCACACACACAGATGAGAGAGACATGATTACAAATGTGGAAAAGCTGTGAAACAAAAGTCTTAAAGCAGTGATTCTCAAGCTTCTTCGGGCGGATTCACACTGCGGTCTCGAGTGCGCACTCAAGGCTACTTGGCAGGCTACAACGCACCGGCCCCGAGACCACCTCCGGAAGTAGTCTTGAGTCCGCTTGATACGGCCTCGAGAACGGTTGCGCTGGCAATTTGAAGCTACCATTTCATAAACCAGGAAGTGGCGACGCGTCTGTTAGGATGACGTGACGTCACTATTAAGATACCAAGGATGCACCAGTGACGTTACTGTTTTACGATGATTACAGACGGCGTTACATTGTGATGTTTCAAAGACAGTCAGCATCACACACTGCTTTGTGTATTGTTGTTCTGTTATCATTACAACTCAAGATAACGTCAGGAACACTGTAAAACTTCAGGCCGCAATCACACATACACACATATGCGTGAGACATCTTCTACATACCGTTTGAGAATGAGGGGAGGAGGGGGGGGTCCAATTCATTTTCTATGTAAGTCACGTGGTTTCATGTCGTTGCCGTGTCTCTTGCTCAACCGAAGGCTGTCTTTTGGCCAAGAGATTTGCAAGAGACAAAAAAAAAAACCTGACCTTCATTGAGAATGAATTGGAACCATTCTCCCCCCCTCATTCTCACCCCCCTCATTCTCAGACGACACGGACACGATAGCTGTCGCAAATGTTTGGACGGCGCCTAACTATTCTCTCTAAATTCTGACAAGATACTCTTCTTCTCTGACATGATGTTTTATATCTCACAAAGCCCTATAGTCAACAGCGCCCCCGGGAGGCACTTGAATACCATCTATACTATAATTTTGCGAATGTCTGAGTGAGTGAGTGAGTGAGTGAGTGAGTGAGTGAGTGAGTGAGTGTCTGTCTGTCACAGCGTTTCTCCTCGGTGGCTTGAGCAATTGATCTGAAATCGCATCACCATCAGCATATGAACACACCTGACATAACTGTGAAGCCCGTTTGTCACTTTTACAAATCGTATGGTGTATATTATCATTTTTATGCTGTATCTATATCTATTTAGCCTACAGTACCTTTTGTGACCACACATGTTAAGGGAGGGGCGCTGTTGTTCAGGCCATGCACAATCACACACAAACCCACACACACACACACACACACACACACACACACACACACACACACACACACACACACGGGGGTGGGGTGGGGTGGGGGGGGGGGGGTGTGTGTGTGTGTGTGTGCAGGCGGGCGGGCGGGCGGGCGGGCGGGGGGGGGGGGGGGGGGGGGGGGGTCTGGCCCTGTTACAGATGTTGTCCAAAAATCATGCAGATCGGTACACAGTATCTCTGTAGCCGTTAAATGGAACGGGTATTTCTTACATTGATGCTCCTACATATTAGCATGCAAGCACCAGTTAAAGTTACTTTCCATCCCTCATATACTGTGTGCACAGTGCACATCCCATAACCCACACACTGCACATCATTTCGGAGCTCATATCTTTGAACGGGTAAGGGCTAGTTACAGTTGAATGAAGTGTACTCCAGGGAGTCCAGGTACAGATGAATCTTAGCCAATGTGAATGCTGGTCAGCGGGGACCAGGCAACGGGAAACAGTTCGGGAACAGTTCAACAGTTCAAATCAATCGGAGTGCAGTGTGAATCTGCCCTTCATTTCAAGGACCCAACAGTTTAATACGCATAATATCCATGAAATGGTTTGTGTTTAGTCATGATATGTAGCCACGGTTGTGAATACATGATGTTGTGTGACACCCGTTTGGCTCTTGAAATCATGGCCTGTTACTGTAAAGTTACTCGATACTCACTGTTATAAAGACAGACGCCAGTAAGAGACCCACAGAGAAGATCAGCCCTTTACTGTTCAGCTTGACCTGAGAACACAACACATATAAACTTAGATCTAGTGGTGGAAAAAGTATATACTCAAGTATTCAAAAGTTTTTAAAGGGAAAATAGGTAACTTTGAACCTGATAACAATCCTGTATAATTTGCAAAAAACGCCTATACACAGCGTACCCAAAGTAAATTGATTGTTGTTTTTAACCATTTGGAGTAATGCATTGGCCATGGTCTCATTTTGAAGGAAACATTTTGAAGTTTTACCCAGAAATAAATAATCACTCTGTGTGCAACTGACATTGAGTAATGCATGTTTTAACTTACTGGAATAGCAGGTTTTTAATCCTCGCCTAAATGTTTTACTAAGTGTATTATTCATATATAGACTCATCACTTAGACATTTCTCGCTGCTGGTGTTGACTGCATTTGACACTGCTGCTAACGGGACCGACCTCTAAACAGGAAGATACTTACATAGGAGCCGTAGTTGATGGCCAAGGTATTAATAGACCAAGGCAAGCCAAGACCCACCAATATGTCAAACACATTGCTGCCTATGGAGTTAGATACAGCCATGTCCCCCATTCCTAGAGAGAGAGAGAGAGAGAGAGAGAGAGAGAGAGAGAGAGAGAGAGAGAGAGAGAGAGAGAGAGAGAGAGAGAGAGAGAGTTACATGTGAGCAAAACAAAACAAAGAAATGGCAAGACAAGGATGGCAAGGCAAGAGAGAGAGATATTGTGTATTTGTTGTGTTTTCATCTTGGCAACACTCATGGATTTGTTACCATGGATTTACCCATGCCAATGGGCAAGTTTACATTAAAGAAACAACAGATAAAGAGAGAGAGAAGGAGAGACAAAACAGACAGACAGACAGACAGACAGACAGACAGACAGACAGACAGACAGACAGACAGACAGACAGACAGACAGACAGACAGACAGACAGACAGACCCTATCTACTGTAGGTTAACATCCACAACAACAAATCTCATTGCCTTTCATTTGAGGGCATTTTTTTATATTCTTTTATCTCCCTCTGGTGGACAAAAGTGCAAACAGACTGACACACATACAGAAAAACAAAAACAGCTTCGCTTCATGACATGCCAATAGTTTTGCATAACTTTGAAACTCAACTAACAAGGGCAAAATAGAAGGCAGAGTTGAGCCATGGCTCATTGGCTGATGTATTTCAAATGAATTGTTTATGCACATCTAAATCATATAGTCATGATTTGTCAAAAGATGATTACTCAGGTGACTGAGGAAGCCACTTATTGGTGGAAACATGGTGAGCTTGTTTGCACATTAAATATGTGGAGCAGCAGCTGTTGTGCGGATTCATTTTATTCTCCATCGCTCATTGGCTCATGACATCATTGTCCTAAAATGTTGAAAACGTTTTCAGATTCAATCAGTGTCATCTTTCTACAGAGAATAGTTAATATATGGCAATATGTTAACACTTGGCCGTGTTGCTCTTGACGTTAAAAAAACAAAAACAAAAAAACAACATTTGGACGTTCACCTCGTCCGCCGCTCAGATACGCCACTGTTCTATTTTCCAGACGTTATTGTGCGGTGAGAAACGTGGTGAGAAACGTGCGCAGGACCATTTGCTGTGTTTTTCGCTGAGCTGTGTGTGTGTGTGTGTGTGTGTGTGTGTGTGTGTGTGTGTGTGTGTGTGTGTGTGTGTGTGTGTGTGTGTGTGTGCGTGCGTGCGTGCGTGCGTGCGTGCGTGCGCGTGTGTAAAACTAAAACTAAAACTAAATAAATACATTATATTTGAGAAAAGAAAAAATGACCAACAACCAGGTAGACAAACCTTTGGTGGCGAGTGGGTCTTCTAGCCACACCCCTCAGACAGACAGGCAGACAGACAGACAGACAGACAGACAGACAGACAGACAGACAGACAGACAGACAGACAGACAGACAGACAGACAGACAGACAGACAGACAGACAGACAGACAGACAGACAGACACACACACACACACACACACACACACACACACAGACTGAAAAGAAAGAGCGAAAGACACGGGCCACTAAATATTGGATGAAGGGAACATAAATAAACCCAGATGAAAGGGTGGTGGTGGACACCATGTGGATCTGTCTTCCCTTTCCTGTCACCTTTTCTTCCTCCTCGCCGTACAGGGGCGTCACAAGGGGGGGGAGTGGGACTGAGTTACTAGGGCCCAAGGTAGAGGCTTCAGCTATTGAAAAATAGCAGATATACAAGCTCACAGCGCGGCACCGAGTGCCGCGCTGCAAGCTTGTAGATCTGCTATTTTTGAAAAGTCGTGAAAATGTGTGCAAATCTTTGAATATATGTATTTTTTAAGTGAACATTTGTAACTCAAATATTGCTCCTGGGCGGTCCCTGGAACTAAATGTTTTGAGATGGGGGTCCGTAGCCAAATACATATCATTTTGGGGGGCCTTCACATGAAAAGGTTCGAGCACCACTGACATAGAAACATAGGTTTAAAAAAAAAAAAAAAAAACTTAGAAGGATTTGAACTATTCAGACGCACACATTTTCACGATTTTGTCAAAAATAGCAGATCTACGAGCTCGCAGCGCGGCACTCGGTGCCGCGCTGTGAGCTTGTATATCTGCTGTTTTTCAATAGTTAAAGCACACAATGTGAGTGAACCCTTAGTACCCAGGGCCCAGAATGTGGTGCGACGCCCCTGTCGCCGTACCACAGACACAGAGAGAAGGGCAGATAAAGAGATGACACGCCTCCCTCCCTCTATCCCTCTCCTTTGGTGTTTGTTCCCTTTCTTTTCTTTTGAAAGTGGCTTCCCTTTGATTCCCATTGATTGGTTCGGTTGATGGGACGCCGCTTTATAGTCTCTTGTTCGCCGCATGTGTGTGAGTTATTGTGCATGGACATACTGTGTGTGTGTGTGTCTGTGAATGTGCCTGTGTATACACAATGTGCAGCATAATCGTCCGGGCGTTTCGGGCAGTATTTTGGATGGAATCGTGCACTTTACGATAAAAGCATGACATTTGGCACACAGTTAGAACATGCCATATTGAAGCAATAAGCCACAAGAGGCGAGTTGGTTACCTGGTATTTTACACCGGCTGAGAGGCGTAGGGAGACACGAGGCGCAGCCGAGTGTCTCCAACCCTCTCAGCCGGTGTAAAATACAGGTAACCACAAGCCTCGCGTGGCTTATTGCTTTTCTAAAACGGGTTACAATATGGCAACATGAAAAATCATAGACATGTACCAATTAAAACTGTTCTATTTCACTAATAATACACAATAAGGTCTGCTCTGCAAGAAAGTAGTCCCCAGCTACAAGAAAGTAGTTCCCGGCCAGGCTGCAGATACAACACAGGTGTAGATAATTGGTGCACTGTGGAACACTGTGGAAAGAAATAGCACACCTGGGTTTGATATAAACTGATTCAAGGTGTGGGTTATAGTCTCATATACCACAGCAACCAGCCAATCAGAATCAAGGAATGGAATTAGCCGTTTTAGAAGGAACATTTTTGGCTGTCTTGGGAAACTTGTGGGAGCCAATCATAGTTGGGGTCTCATAGACTTTACTATACAGTAAAGTAATAATAATAAAAAAAAATGCTTTAAGTGGCATGTGAGGGGTCAAACTAGCGTTTTTTCGTGATTCTGAATCCAATGCAAGCATTTGTTTTGCACAAAAAACATTCCTTGGGCTAAAAACGCCCCCCCCCCCCCCCCCACAAAACTATGGTTTAGTGATGACTCATCACCTTTCACAGTTTTGTGGGGGCCGTTTTTCGTAAAGGCATGTTTTTCGTTCAAAAAAAAAAAGCTTGCATTGGATTCAGAATCCCGAAAAACACCTAGTTTGACCCCTCACATGCTAATAAGGCTAAAGCAATTTATTTTTTTTGTATTATTTTACTGTATAGTAAAAGTCTATGAGACCCCAACTTTGATTGAAACTCCCACAAGTTTCCCAAGACAAATCTGCGATGTCCCTATAGCCAAAAATGTTCCATATGGCATGTTCTAACTGTGTGCCAAATGTCATGCTTTTATCGTAAAGTGCACGATTTCTGCCCGAAATGCTGGGACTAATACAGTATGTGCGTGTTCTCACCTTGTCTGGCCACTATGAGACTAATACAGTATGTACATGTGTTCTCACCTTGTCTATCCACTATGAGACTAATACAGTATGTACATGTGTTCTCACCTTGTCTATCCACTATGAGACTAATACAGTATGTACATGTGTTCTCACCTTGTCTGGCCACTATGAGACTAATACAGTATGTACATGTGTTCTCACCTTGTCTGGCCACTATGAGACTAATACAGTATGTACATGTGTTCTCACCTTGTCTGGCCACTATGAGACTAATACAGTATGTGTGTGTTCTCACCTTGTCTGGCCACTATGAGACTAATACAGTATGTACATGTGTTCTCACCTTGTCTATCCACTATGAGACTAATACAGTATGTACATGTGTTCTCACCTTGTCTGGCCACTATGAGACTAATACAGTATGTACATGTGTTCTCACCTTGTCTGGTCACTATGAGACTAATACAGTATGTACATGTGTTCTCACCTTGTCTGGCCACTATGAGACTAATACAGTATGTACATGTGTTCTCACCTTGTCTGGCCACTATGAGACTAATACAGTATGTACATGTGTTCTCACCTTGTCTGGCCACTATGAGACTAATACAGTATGTACATGTGTTCTCACCTTGTCTATCCACTATGAGACTAATACAGTATGTACATGTGTTCTCACCTTGTCTGGCCACTATGAGACTAATACAGTATGTACATGTGTTCTCACCTTGTCTGGCCACTATGAGACTAATACAGTATGTACATGTGTTCTCACCTTGTCTGGCCACTATGAGACTAATACAGTATGTACATGTGTTCTCACCTTGTCTGGCCACTATGAGACTAATACAGTATGTACATGTGTTCTCACCTCGTCTGGCCACTATGAGACTAATACAGTATGTACATGTGTTCTCACCTCGTCTATCCACTATGAGACTAATACAGTATGTACATGTGTTCTCACCTTGTCTGGCCACTATGAGACTAATACAGTATGTACATGTGTTCTCACCTTGTCTATCCACTATGAGACTAATACAGTATGTACATGTGTTCTCACCTTGTCTGGCCACTATGAGACTAATACAGTATGTACATGTGTTCTCACCTTGTCTATCCACTATGAGACTAATACAGTATGTACATGTGTTCTCACCTTGTCTGGTCACTATGAGACTAATACAGTATGTACATGTGTTCTCACCTTGTCTATCCACTATGAGACTAATACAGTATGTACATGTGTTCTCACCTTGTCTATCCACTATGAGACTAATACAGTATGTACATGTGTTCTCACCTTGTCTGGCCACTATGAGACTAATACAGTATGTACATGTGTTCTCACCTTGTCTATCCACTATGAGACTAATACAGTATGTACATGTGTTCTCACCTTGTCTGGCCACTATGAGACTAATACAGTATGTACATGTGTTCTCACCTTGTCTGGCCACTATGAGACTAATACAGTATGTACATGTGTTCTCACCTTGTCTATCCACTATGAGACTAATACAGTATGTACATGTGTTCTCACCTTGTCTGGCCACTATGAGACTAATACAGTATGTACATGTGTTCTCACCTTGTCTGGCCTCTATGAGACTAATACAGTATGTACATGTGTTCTCACCTTGTCTAGCCACTATGAGACTAATACAGTATGTACATGTGTTCTCACCTTGTCTATCCACTATGAGACTAATACAGTATGTACATGTGTTCTCACCTTGTCTGGCCACTATGAGACTAATACAGTATGTACATGTGTTCTCACCTTGTCTATCCACTATGAGACTAATACAGTATGTACATGTGTTCTCACCTTGTCTATCCACTATGAGACTAATACAGTATGTACATGTGTTCTCACCTTGTCTGGCCACTATGAGACTAATACAGTATGTACATGTGTTCTCACCTTGTCTGGCCACTATGAGACTAATACAGTATGTACATGTGTTCTCACCTTGTCTGGCCACTATGAGACTAATACAGTATGTACATGTGTTCTCACCTTGTCTGGCCACTATGAGACTAATACAGTATGTACATGTGTTCTCACCTTGTCTATCCACTATGAGACTAATACAGTATGTACATGTGTTCTCACCTTGTCTGGCCACTATGAGACTAATACAGTATGTACATGTGTTCTCACCTTGTCTGGCCACTATGAGACTAATACAGTATGTACATGTGTTCTCACCTTGTCTGGCCACTATGAGACTAATACAGTATGTACATGTGTTCTCACCTTGTCTATCCACTATGAGACTAATACAGTATGTACATGTGTTCTCACCTTGTCTGGCCACTATGAGACTAATACAGTATGTACATGTGTTCTCACCTTGTCTATCCACTATGAGACTAATACAGTATGTACATGTGTTCTCACCTTGTCTATCCACTATGAGACTAATACAGTATGTACATGTGTTCTCACCTTGTCTAGCCACTATGAGACTAATACAGTATGTACATGTGTTCTCACCTTGTCTGGCCACTATGAGACTAATACAGTATGTACATGTGTTCTCACCTTGTCTGGCCACTATGAGACTAATACAGTATGTACATGTGTTCTCACCTTGTCTATCCACTATGAGACTAATACAGTATGTACATGTGTTCTCACCTTGTCTGGCCTCTATGAGACTAATACAGTATGTACATGTGTTCTCACCTTGTCTGGCCACTATGAGACTAATACAGTATGTACATGTGTTCTCACCTTGTCTGGCCACTATGAGACTAATACAGTATGTACATGTGTTCTCACCTTGTCTATCCACTATGAGACTAATACAGTATGTACATGTGTTCTCACCTTGTCTGGCCACTATGAGACTAATACAGTATGTACATGTGTTCTCACCTTGTCTGGTCACTATGAGACTAATACAGTATGTACATGTGTTCTCACCTTGTCTATCCACTATGAGACTAATACAGTATGTACATGTGTTCTCACCTTGTCTAGCCACTATGAGACTAATACAGTATGTACATGTGTTCTCACCTTGTCTGGCCACTATGAGACTAATACAGTATGTACATGTGTTCTCACCTTGTCTGGCCACTATGAGACTAATACAGTATGTGTGTGTTCTCACCTTGTCTGGCCACTATGAGACTAATACAGTATGTACATGTGTTCTCACCTTGTCTATCCACTATGAGACTAATACAGTATGTACATGTGTTCTCACCTTGTCTGGCCACTATGAGACTAATACAGTATGTACATGTGTTCTCACCTTGTCTATCCACTATGAGACTAATACAGTATGTACATGTGTTCTCACCTTGTCTAGCCTCTATGAGACTAATACAGTATGTACATGTGTTCTCACCTTGTCTGACCTCTATGAGACTAATACAGTATGTACATGTGTTCTCACCTTGTCTATCCACTATGAGACTAATACAGTATGTACATGTGTTCTCACCTTGTCTAGCCACTATGAGACTAATACAGTATGTACATGTGTTCTCACCTTGTCTGGCCACTATGAGACTAATACAGTATGTACATGTGTTCTCACCTTGTCTATCCACTATGAGACTAATACAGTATGTACATGTGTTCTCACCTTGTCTGGCCACTATGAGACTAATACAGTATGTACATGTGTTCTCACCTTGTCTATCCACTATGAGACTAATACAGTATGTACATGTGTTCTCACCTTGTCTGGCCACTATGAGACTAATACAGTATGTACATGTGTTCTCACCTTGTCTATCCACTATGAGACTAATACAGTATGTACATGTGTTCTCACCTTGTCTATCCACTATGAGACTAATACAGTATGTACATGTGTTCTCACCTTGTCTATCCACTATGAGACTAATACAGTATGTACATGTGTTCTCACCTTGTGTGACGGCCCTGTCCCTCTCTGCAGGCTAGGCAGCCCAGAGCAGAGTGGGGCAGGCCGTCAGGCCAATTGGGCACACCTGATGGGGGTGTGGTTTGGAGAGTATAAAGGGAGCTCTCCTTCCAACCTCTCATTTAGCTGTCACTACTCCTGGAAGCAGGTTCTCTACTTGTGCACCTCTATACTACATGCACCCAGCACACTCCACACATCCATACACTGCAGACACGACTGATTACTGACTTGTTCACACCTCATACCTTTAGTTTGTTTGATTATTGGTTTTATTGGTTTAATTTAGAATAATAAATATAATTTAAAGGTTTGACTTGTGTGTTGGCTCCCTCTTTTTGTTATGAACCACCCTTGTTCATGACAAAATGGGGGCTCGTCAAACCGTTTAGTTGTGTATAGTTTTGTTGGTTTTGGTTAATTGAAATTTAGTTTGGTCAGTTGAAATTTGTTTGGTATTCGTTTTGGGGAGTCCTCACACAAGTTTGTTTTTTTGAAACAGGAATTGAAGAGCATTGTGCCCCAGAGAAGTTTGTGCAGTTCTGCAGGTAAGTGTTGGGATGTTAATACAGGGAGTGGTACGTTTTTTTGTGGAGCAAATCCCTAAGTGGCCGGTGCCTGTAGGGTGCCGGTTATTTTGCTATGTTTGTTATTTCCCCTTAGTGGTGAGTTTGTTAGCGACAGATCTTGGGCTTCACAATACGTGATGTAGGGGACCATTCCCCATGCCCGGGTGTCGACCGTAGGGTAAGGTAGGTAGTTAACATATGAGATATATAGGGTGGGATTTGTTCCAATTTTGTTAAAGTGAAAAAAAAAACTGCTCCTTGTAATTTACAGCCCCAACACTTGCGGTTGGCTAGGTTTTTGTATTGTGCAAAATTAGTTTAGTTGTGAATTTTCTTAAATCTTTAAGTGGAGTTATTGTAGTTTGGTCAGTGTATGCGTTTTCATCTGTTAAAGCCATGGCCCGGTCAGCAGAATTCCGGTATGGGAACGGGTGACAAATGGCCCAAACGGTACTTTTCTGTTTGTATGTGTTGTGGGTCGTCACTTGGCTGTTGTGTTACCTTGGGTTAAATGGAACACTTGTTGGTTTGGTGCCTCCTTTGGTGTCCTGCTGAGGGCAAGGAGGACTTGTGTATCCCCGCCTGACTGGAAGTCAAAAAGAATGGCTTGGATGGGGGGATAGTTCATTTGGTTCCATAGTTTTATTAGGTTATGTTCATTCAATATTTCATTTGGATTCCTGTATACCGTTGTAATTCTGCATACTTGGTGACTTGAACATTGTATCATCAAAATCGGGATTGCCTTCAATTTGTCTCTGCATTTGAGACAATCTGTAGTGCTTGGCTTGTATGTTCCCTGGTTTGGCATGGGAATTGGCCTGTGTTCGGGGATTATTTGAAAGTGTACACTGACTGCTGGGAAGCTCGACACATAGTAGATGGTTAACAAATCTGGTATCACTTGAGGTTTTTTGACTAGTATATTCTGCCCACATGAGTTTTGTCCAAGTTTTAAGAGTTCTGTCAGTGGAGAACTGGGTACCAAGGACCAGTGTCTAGTCATGGCACAGTGTGTGGTTTGAGTAATGTGCTAAGAAGCGGTTATGCCAGCTGAACATTATTCTGTGGTTGAGATGTTAGCAGATGGTTTTGTCATGGTAAGCATTTGCACCAACTCAGGTACTGGCCACTCCCAGTTTGGAGCAGTCCTTTTGAAGAGGAGGAGTCTTCTTCGGGTGGAAGGTTTCAAATATGGGGGCTGGTGCTGTCTTTTTGCAGGCAGGTGGTATGGTGAGTGTGGTGGATTCTTACATGAATATTCAGTCTTAACCATTTTATTGAACAATGTTTTGGCACTTGTCTTGGCAACACTTTTGGGTATGTGAGTTCTTGGTTACTCCACTGCTTTTACACAGATCAAATTCTGATATTTGGATTTTAAATTTGATGTTTTGCAGCCCTATTATGGCGTAAAGGCCATTTGTTTACTGCTGTCCTAACTTTTTCATTTTTCTCCATTATAGACTGTCCTGTCTTCGGCTCTCTTAAAGTGCTCCTGTGTACAAAGGTTGCTGAGGCTGGAGGCAGGATGGTGTGGCAAAGTGGGAATATGAGTATTGTGGGTATAGTGTGCAAGGAAACGTTTGGGTTGGGGAAATTTGAATTTTGGGCCTTGGATTGGATAAAGGTTGAAGAAACTATTTTAAGGTGGCTATTGACTTAAAGTGTGTAAATGTTGTTTGGTATATTGTTTGGTATATGGTTGGATGCTAATTTGTCTTTTGTTTTCTTTAGATAATGTGGTGGAACCCCATTTCTTTATGGGAGGGGGTGTGACGGCCCTGTCCCTCTCTGCAGGCTAGGCAGCCCAGAGCAGAGTGGGGCAGGCCGTCAGGCCAATTGGGCACACCTGATGGGGGTGTGGTTTGGAGAGTATAAAGGGAGCTCTCCTTCCAACCTCTCATTTAGCTGTCACTACTCCTGGAAGCAGGTTCTCTACTTGTGCACCTCTATACTACATGCACCCAGCACACTCCACACATCCATACACTGCAGACACGACTGATTACTGACTTGTTCACACCTCATACCTTTAGTTTGTTTGATTATTGGTTTTATTGGTTTAATTTAGAATAATAAATATAATTTAAAGGTTTGACTTGTGTGTTGGCTCCCTCTTTTTGTTATGAACCACCCTTGTTCATGACACCTTGTCTGACCACTATGAGACTAATACAGTATGTACATGTGTTCTCACCTTGTCTATCCACTATGAGACTAATACAGTATGTACATGTGTTCTCACCTTGTCTGGCCACTATGAGACTAATACAGTATGTACATGTGTTCTCACCTTGTCTATCCACTATGAGACTAATACAGTATGTACATGTGTTCTCACCTTGTCTATCCACTATGAGACTAATACAGTATGTACATGTGTTCTCACCTTGTCTATCCACTATGAGACTAATACAGTATGTACATGTGTTCTCACCTTGTCTATCCACTATGAGACTAATACAGTATGTACATGTGTTCTCACCTTGTCTAGCCACTATGAGACTAATACAGTATGTACATGTGTTCTCACCTTGTCTGGCCACTATGAGACTAATACAGTATGTACATGTGTTCTCACCTTGTCTGGCCACTATGAGACTAATACAGTATGTACATGTGTTCTCACCTTGTCTATCCACTATGAGACTAATACAGTATGTACATGTGTTCTCACCTTGTCTGGCCACTATGAGACTAATACAGTATGTACATGTGTTCTCACCTTGTCTATCCACTATGAGACTAATACAGTATGTACATGTGTTCTCACCTTGTCTGGCCACTATGAGACTAATACAGTATGTACATGTGTTCTCACCTTGTCTATCCACTATGAGACTAATACAGTATGTACATGTGTTCTCACCTTGTCTAGCCACTATGAGACTAATACAGTATGTACATGTGTTCTCACCTTGTCCATCCACTATGAGACTAATACAGTATGTACATGTGTTCTCACCTTGTCTGGCCACTATGAGACTAATACAGTATGTACATGTGTTCTCACCTTGTCTATCCACTATGAGACTAATACAGTATGTACATGTGTTCTCACCTTGTCTGGCCACTATGAGACTAATACAGTATGTACATGTGTTCTCACCTTGTCTGGCCACTATGAGACTAATACAGTATGTACATGTGTTCTCACCTTGTCTGGCCACTATGAGACTAATACAGTATGTACATGTGTTCTCACCTTGTCTATCCACTATGAGACTAATACAGTATGTACATGTGTTCTCACCTTGTCTAGCCACTATGAGACTAATACAGTATGTACATGTGTTCTCACCTTGTCTGGCCACTATGAGACTAATACAGTATGTACATGTGTTCTCACCTTGTCTGGCCACTATGAGACTAATACAGTATGTACATGTGTTCTCACCTTGTCTATCCACTATGAGACTAATACAGTACATGTGTTCTCACCTTGTCTGGCCACTATGAGACTAATACAGTACATGTGTTCTCACCTTGTCTATCCACTATGAGACTAATACAGTATGTACATGTGTTCTCACCTTGTCTATCCACTATGAGACTAATACAGTATGTACATGTGTTCTCACCTTGTCTATCCACTATGAGACTAATACAGTATGTACATGTGTTCTCACCTTGTCTGGTCACTATGAGACTAATACAGTATGTACATGTGTTCTCACCTTGTCTATCCACTATGAGACTAATACAGTATGTACATGTGTTCTCACCTTGTCTATCCACTATGAGACTAATACAGTATGTACATGTGTTCTCACCTTGTCTATCCACTATGAGACTAATACAGTATGTACATGTGTTCTCACCTTGTCTGGCCACTATGAGACTAATACAGTATGTACATGTGTTCTCACCTTGTCTGGCCACTATGAGACTAATACAGTATGTACATGTGTTCTCACCTTGTCTATCCACTATGAGACTAATACAGTATGTACATGTGTTCTCACCTTGTCTGGTCACTGTGAGACTAATACAGTATGTACATGTGTTCTCACCTTGTCTATCCACTATGAGACTAATACAGTATGTACATGTGTTCTCACCTTGTCTGGCCACTATGAGACTAATACAGTATGTACATGTGTTCTCACCTTGTCTATCCACTATGAGACTAATACAGTATGTACATGTGTTCTCACCTTGTCTATCCACTATGAGACTAATACAGTATGTACATGTGTTCTCACCTTGTCTGGCCACTATGAGACTAATACAGTATGTACATGTGTTCTCACCTTGTCTATCCACTATGAGACTAATACAGTATGTACATGTGTTCTCACCTTGTCTGGCCACTATGAGACTAATACAGTATGTACATGTGTTCTCACATTGTCTATCCACTATGAGACTAATACAGTATGTACATGTGTTCTCACCTTGTCTATCCACTATGAGACTAATACAGTATGTACATGTGTTCTCACCTTGTCTGGCCACTATGAGACTAATACAGTATGTACATGTGTTCTCACCTTGTCTGGCCACTATGAGACTAATACAGTATGTACATGTGTTCTCACCTTGTCTATCCACTATGAGACTAATACAGTATGTACATGTGTTCTCACCTTGTCTGGCCACTATGAGACTAATACAGTATGTACATGTGTTCTCACCTTGTCTATCCACTATGAGACTAATACAGTATGTACATGTGTTCTCACCTTGTCTGGCCACTATGAGACTAATACAGTATGTACATGTGTTCTCACCTTGTCTGGCCACTATGAGACTAATACAGTATGTACATGTGTTCTCACCTTGTCTATCCACTATGAGACTAATACAGTATGTACATGTGTTCTCACCTTGTCTGGCCACTATGAGACTAATACAGTATGTACATGTGTTCTCACCTTGTCTGGCCACTATGAGACTAATACAGTATGTACATGTGTTCTCACCTTGTCTGGCCACTATGAGACTAATACAGTATGTACATGTGTTCTCACCTTGTCTATCCACTATGAGACTAATACAGTATGTACATGTGTTCTCACCTTGTCTGGCCACTATGAGACTAATACAGTATGTACATGTGTTCTCACCTTGTCTGGTCACTATGAGACTAATACAGTATGTACATGTGTTCTCACCTTGTCTGGCCACTATGAGACTAATACAGTATGTACATGTGTTCTCACCTTGTCTGGCCACTATGAGACTAATACAGTATGTACATGTGTTCTCACCTTGTCTGGCCACTATGAGACTAATACAGTATGTACATGTGTTCTCACCTTGTCTGGCCACTATGAGACTAATACAGTATGTACATGTGTTCTCACCTTGTCTGGCCACTATGAGACTAATACAGTATGTACATGTGTTCTCACCTTGTCTGGTCACTATGAGACTAATACAGTATGTACATGTGTTCTCACCTTGTCTGGCCACTATGAGACTAATACAGTATGTACATGTGTTCTCACCTTGTCTGGCCACTATGAGACTAATACAGTATGTACATGTGTTCTCACCTTGTCTGGCCACTATGAGACTAATACAGTATGTACATGTGTTCTCACCTTGTCTGGCCACTATGAGACTAATACAGTATGTACATGTGTTCTCACCTTGTCTGGCCACTATGAGACTAATACAGTATGTACATGTGTTCTCACCTTGTCTGGCCACTATGAGACTAATACAGTATGTACATGTGTTCTCACCTTGTCTGGTCACTATGAGACTAATACAGTATGTACATGTGTTCTCACCTTGTCTATCCACTATGAGACTAATACAGTATGTACATGTGTTCTCACCTTGTCTAGCCACTATGAGACTAATACAGTATGTACATGTGTTCTCACCTTGTCTGGCCACTATGAGACTAATACAGTATGTACATGTGTTCTCACCTTGTCTATCCACTATGAGACTAATACAGTATGTACATGTGTTCTCACCTTGTCTAGCCACTATGAGACTAATACAGTATGTACATGTGTTCTCACCTTGTCTGGCCACTATGAGACTAATACAGTATGTACATGTGTTCTCACCTTGTCTGGCCACTATGAGACTAATACAGTATGTACATGTGTTCTCACCTTGTCTGGCCACTATGAGACTAATACAGTATGTACATGTGTTCTCACCTTGTCTGGCCACTATGAGACTAATACAGTATGTACATGTGTTCTCACCTTGTCTATCCACTATGAGACTAATACAGTATGTACATGTGTTCTCACCTTGTCTGGCCTCTATGAGACTAATACAGTATGTACATGTGTTCTCACCTTGTCTATCCACTATGAGACTAATACAGTATGTACATGTGTTCTCACCTTGTCTATCCACTATGAGACTAATACAGTATGTACATGTGTTCTCACCTTGTCTATCCACTATGAGACTAATACAGTATGTACATGTGTTCTCACCTTGTCTGGTCACTATGAGACTAATACAGTATGTACATGTGTTCTCACCTTGTCTATCCACTATGAGACTAATACAGTATGTACATGTGTTCTCACCTTGTCTATCCACTATGAGACTAATACAGTATGTACATGTGTTCTCACATTGTCTATCCACTATGAGACTAATACAGTATGTACATGTGTTCTCACCTTGTCTGGCCACTATGAGACTAATACAGTATGTACATGTGTTCTCACCTTGTCTATCCACTATGAGACTAATACAGTATGTACATGTGTTCTCACCTTGTCTATCCACTATGAGACTAATACAGTATGTACATGTGTTCTCACCTTGTCTGGCCACTATGAGACTAATACAGTATGTACATGTGTTCTCACCTTGTCTGGCCACTATGAGACTAATACAGTATGTACATGTGTTCTCACCTTGTCTATCCACTATGAGACTAATACAGTATGTACATGTGTTCTCACCTTGTCTGGCCACTATGAGACTAATACAGTATGTACATGTGTTCTCACCTTGTCTAGCCACTATGAGACTAATACAGTATGTACATGTGTTCTCACCTTGTCTGGCCACTATGAGACTAATACAGTATGTACATGTGTTCTCACCTTGTCTATCCACTATGAGACTAATACAGTATGTACATGTGTTCTCACCTTGTCTGGCCACTATGAGACTAATACAGTATGTACATGTGTTCTCACATTGTCTATCCACTATGAGACTAATACAGTATGTACATGTGTTCTCACCTTGTCTATCCACTATGAGACTAATACAGTATGTACATGTGTTCTCACCTTGTCTATCCACTATGAGACTAATACAGTATGTACATGTGTTCTCACCTTGTCTATCCACTATGAGACTAATACAGTATGTACATGTGTTCTCACCTTGTCTGGCCACTATGAGACTAATACAGTATGTACATGTGTTCTCACCTTGTCTGGCCACTATGAGACTAATACAGTATGTACATGTGTTCTCACCTTGTCTGGCCACTATGAGACTAATACAGTATGTACATGTGTTCTCACCTTGTCTATCCACTATGAGACTAATACAGTATGTACATGTGTTCTCACCTTGTCTATCCACTATGAGACTAATACAGTATGTACATGTGTTCTCACCTTGTCTGGCCACTATGAGACTAATACAGTATGTACATGTGTTCTCACCTTGTCTAGCCACTATGAGACTAATACAGTATGTACATGTGTTCTCACCTTGTCCAGCCACTATGAGACTAATACAGTATGTACATGTGTTCTCACCTTGTCTATCCACTATGAGACTAATACAGTATGTACATGTGTTCTCACCTTGTCTGGCCACTATGAGACTAATACAGTATGTACATGTGTTCTCACCTTGTCTATCCACTATGAGACTAATACAGTATGTACATGTGTTCTCACCTTGTCTAGCCACTATGAGACTAATACAGTATGTACATGTGTTCTCACCTTGTCTAGCCACTATGAGACTAATACAGTATGTACATGTGTTCTCACCTTGTCTGGCCACTATGAGACTAATACAGTATGTACATGTGTTCTCACCTTGTCCGGCCACTATGAGACTAATACAGTATGTACATGTGTTCTCACCTTGTCCATCCACTATGAGACTAATACAGTATGTACATGTGTTCTCACCTTGTCTGGCCACTATGAGACTAATACAGTATGTACATGTGTTCTCACCTTGTCTGGCCACTATGAGACTAATACAGTATGTACATGTGTTCTCACCTTGTCTGGCCACTATGAGACTAATACAGTATGTACATGTGTTCTCACCTTGTCTGGCCACTATGAGACTAATACAGTATGTACATGTGTTCTCACCTTGTCCGGCCACTATGAGACTAATACAGTATGTACATGTGTTCTCACCTTGTCTGGCCACTATGAGACTAATACAGTATGTACATGTGTTCTCACCTTGTCTGGCCACTATGAGACTAATACAGTATGTACATGTGTTCTCACCTTGTCTGGTCACTATGAGACTAATACAGTATGTACATGTGTTCTCACCTTGTCTATCCACTATGAGACTAATACAGTATGTACATGTGTTCTCACCTTGTCTATCCACTATGAGACTAATACAGTATGTACATGTGTTCTCACCTTGTCTATCCACTATGAGACTAATACAGTATGTACATGTGTTCTCACCTTGTCTATCCACTATGAGACTAATACAGTATGTACATGTGTTCTCACCTTGTCTATCCACTATGAGACTAATACAGTATGTACATGTGTTCTCACCTTGTCTGGTCACTATGAGACTAATACAGTATGTACATGTGTTCTCACCTTGTCTGGCCACTATGAGACTAATACAGTATGTACATGTGTTCTCACCTTGTCTATCCACTATGAGACTAATACAGTATGTACATGTGTTCTCACCTTGTCTGGTCACTATGAGACTAATACAGTATGTACATGTGTTCTCACCTTGTCTGGCCACTATGAGACTAATACAGTATGTACATGTGTTCTCACCTTGTCTGGCCACTATGAGACTAATACAGTATGTACATGTGTTCTCACCTTGTCTGGCCACTATGAGACTAATACAGTATGTACATGTGTTCTCACCTTGTCTATCCACTATGAGACTAATACAGTATGTACATGTGTTCTCACCTTGTCTATCCACTATGAGACTAATACAGTATGTACATGTGTTCTCACCTTGTCTATCCACTATGAGACTAATACAGTATGTACATGTGTTCTCACCTTGTCTATCCACTATGAGACTAATACAGTATGTACATGTGTTCTCACCTTGTCTGGCCACTATGAGACTAATACAGTATGTACATGTGTTCTCACCTTGTCTGGCCACTATGAGACTAATACAGTATGTACATGTGTTCTCACCTTGTCTGGCCACTATGAGACTAATACAGTATGTACATGTGTTCTCACCTTGTCTGGCCACTATGAGACTAATACAGTATGTACATGTGTTCTCACCTTGTCTGGCCACTATGAGACTAATACAGTATGCACATGTGTTCTCACCTTGTCTATCCACTATGAGACTAATACAGTACATGTGTTCTCACCTTGTCTGGCCACTATGAGACTAATACAGTATGTACATGTGTTCTCACCTTGTCTGGTCACTATGAGACTAATACAGTATGTACATGTGTTCTCACCTTGTCTATCCACTATGAGACTAATACAGTATGTACATGTGTTCTCACCTTGTCTATCCACTATGAGACTAATACAGTATGTACATGTGTTCTCACCTTGTCTGGCCACTATGAGACTAATACAGTATGTACATGTGTTCTCACCTTGTCTGGCCACTATGAGACTAATACAGTATGTACATGTGTTCTCACCTTGTCCATCCACTATGAGACTAATACAGTATGTACCTGTGTTCTCACCTTGTCTAGCCACTATGAGACTAATACAGTATGTACATGTGTTCTCACCTTGTCTATCCACTATGAGACTAATACAGTATGTACATGTGTTCTCACCTTGTCTGGCCACTATGAGACTAATACAGTATGTACATGTGTTCTCACCTTGTCTGGCCACTATGAGACTAATACAGTATGTACATGTGTTCTCACCTTGTCTGGTCACTATGAGACTAATACAGTATGTACATGTGTTCTCACCTTGTCTGGCCACTATGAGACTAATACAGTATGTACATGTGTTCTCACCTTGTCTGGCCACTATGAGACTAATACAGTATGTACATGTGTTCTCACCTTGTCTATCCACTATGAGACTAATACAGTATGTACATGTGTTCTCACCTTGTCTATCCACTATGAGACTAATACAGTATGTACATGTGTTCTCACCTTGTCTGGCCACTATGAGACTAATACAGTATGTACATGTGTTCTCACCTTGTCTGGCCACTATGAGACTAATACAGTATGTACATGTGTTCTCACCTTGTCTAGCCACTATGAGACTAATACAGTATGTACATGTGTTCTCACCTTGTCTATCCACTATGAGACTAATACAGTATGTACATGTGTTCTCACCTTGTCTGGCCACTATGAGACTAATACAGTATGTACATGTGTTCTCACCTTGTCTATCCACTATGAGACTAATACAGTATGTACATGTGTTCTCACCTTGTCTGGCCACTATGAGACTAATACAGTATGTACATGTGTTCTCACCTTGTCTGGCCACTATGAGACTAATACAGTATGTACATGTGTTCTCACCTTGTCTATCCACTATGAGACTAATACAGTATGTACATGTGTTCTCACCTTGTCTGGCCACTATGAGACTAATACAGTATGTACATGTGTTCTCACCTTGTCTATCCACTATGAGACTAATACAGTATGTACATGTGTTCTCACCTTGTCTATCCACTATGAGACTAATACAGTATGTACATGTGTTCTCACCTTGTCTATCCACTATGAGACTAATACAGTATGTACATGTGTTCTCACCTTGTCTATCCACTATGAGACTAATACAGTATGTACATGTGTTCTCACCTTGTCTATCCACTATGAGACTAATACAGTATGTACATGTGTTCTCACCTTGTCTGGCCACTATGAGACTAATACAGTATGTACATGTGTTCTCACCTTGTCTAGCCACTATGAGACTAATACAGTATGTACATGTGTTCTCACCTTGTCTGGCCACTATGAGACTAATACAGTATGTACATGTGTTCTCACCTTGTCTATCCACTATGAGACTAATACAGTATGTACATGTGTTCTCACCTTGTCTGGCCACTATGAGACTAATACAGTATGTACATGTGTTCTCACCTTGTCTATCCACTATGAGACTAATACAGTATGTACATGTGTTCTCACCTTGTCTATCCACTATGAGACTAATACAGTATGTACATGTGTTCTCACCTTGTCTGGCCACTATGAGACTAATACAGTATGTACATGTGTTCTCACCTTGTCTGGCCACTATGAGACTAATACAGTATGTACATGTGTTCTCACCTTGTCTATCCACTATGAGACTAATACAGTATGTACATGTGTTCTCACCTTGTCTGGCCACTATGAGACTAATACAGTATGTACATGTGTTCTCACATTGTCTATCCACTATGAGACTAATACAGTATGTACATGTGTTCTCACCTTGTCTATCCACTATGAGACTAATACAGTATGTACATGTGTTCTCACCTTGTCTATCCACTATGAGACTAATACAGTATGTACATGTGTTCTCACCTTGTCTATCCACTATGAGACTAATACAGTATGTACATGTGTTCTCACCTTGTCTGGCCACTATGAGACTAATACAGTATGTACATGTGTTCTCACCTTGTCTGGCCACTATGAGACTAATACAGTATGTACATGTGTTCTCACCTTGTCTGGTCACTATGAGACTAATACAGTATGTACATGTGTTCTCACCTTGTCTGGCCACTATGAGACTAATACAGTATGTACATGTGTTCTCACCTTGTCTAGTCACTATGAGACTAATACAGTATGTACATGTGTTCTCACCTTGTCTAGTCACTATGAGACTAATACAGTATGTACATGTGTTCTCACCTTGTCTAGCCACTATGAGACTAATACAGTATGTACATGTGTTCTCACCTTGTCTGGCCACTATGAGACTAATACAGTATGTACATGTGTTCTCACCTTGTCTAGCCACTATGAGACTAATACAGTATGTACATGTGTTCTCACCTTGTCTGGCCACTATGAGACTAATACAGTATGTACATGTGTTCTCACCTTGTCTGGCCACTATGAGACTAATACAGTATGTACATGTGTTCTCACCTTGTCTGGTCACTATGAGACTAATACAGTATGTACATGTGTTCTCACCTTGTCTGGCCACTATGAGACTAATACAGTATGTACATGTGTTCTCACCTTGTCTGGCCACTATGAGACTAATACAGTATGTACATGTGTTCTCACCTTGTCTATCCACTATGAGACTAATACAGTATGTACATGTGTTCTCACCTTGTCTGGCCACTATGAGACTAATACAGTATGTACATGTGTTCTCACCTTGTCTATCCACTATGAGACTAATACAGTATGTACATGTGTTCTCACCTTGTCTGGCCACTATGAGACTAATACAGTATGTACATGTGTTCTCACCTTGTCTATCCTCTATGAGACTAATACAGTATGTACATGTGTTCTCACCTTGTCTATCCACTATGAGACTAATACAGTATGTACATGTGTTCTCACCTTGTCTGGTCACTATGAGACTAATACAGTATGTACATGTGTTCTCACCTTGTCTGGCCACTATGAGACTAATACAGTATGTACATGTGTTCTCACCTTGTCTGGTCACTATGAGACTAATACAGTATGTACATGTGTTCTCACCTTGTCTAGCCACTATGAGACTAATACAGTATGTACATGTGTTCTCACCTTGTCTGGCCACTATGAGACTAATACAGTATGTACATGTGTTCTCACCTTGTCTAGCCACTATGAGACTAATACAGTATGTACATGTGTTCTCACCTTGTCTAGCCACTATGAGACTAATACAGTATGTACATGTGTTCTCACCTTGTCTATCCACTATGAGACTAATACAGTATGTACATGTGTTCTCACCTTGTCTGGCCACTATGAGACTGGCCATGCAGTCCGGAACGCTGGTCCCCGCAGCCAGGAAGGTGATTCCCATGATGACATCAGGGATTCCAAGAGTAAAGCCAATCACTGTCACCTGTCGGAGAGCAGGATGGAAAAACTAGTTACATCATGCAGAATTAAACGATGCTAATTGCTAATTCACTCTTTAACCTGTCTGGTGCCAACCCCGAGTTTCCCGAGTTTGTATTGGTACCCCCCCCCCCCTGTGCCAACCCTGAGTTTCCCGAGTTTGGGCCGTTTTTGAAGATCTTTTTTTTTTTTCTTCAAAAAAGGCATGATCGTGATCGCGAAATTGCATGTTTAACCCCCATATCAACCCCATCTTTCAAACATGGCAGCCATGTTTGTTTACATTTGAAGAAAACATAATGGCTGCTAGCTCATGAATGCCTGAACGGATTTCCAAGCGGATTTTTTTGTTTGAAAGCTGTGAACAGCGTGCACACACGTGGTGCATGATTAGGCATGGCCGTGCATGATCTGTGCACTATGAATTACATGGAAGTCTATGGAGACCATGGCAACATTGGACCTTCAAAGAGATTTAATTGATAGCAACATAAGTGTTAAAATGTTTTACAGATTGTGTGCATAGCCGCAGTGTGCAGGATGAATGCTCTTTCAGCCTCAAATATGAGCAACGAGAGATTTCGCTGCTTGGTTTCCTTATTCGCTTGCTACGTTCCGCGTTTTGTTTTTCTCACTCCGCTTTACAGTCCCTTCTCCGTGGCCAAAACAAGGGAAAACAACTTGTGGCTTCTGATTGGTCTGTGGGGGGGGGCAGGACTTGTGTTGTCCAATGTAAAACTCAAGTCACTTCTTGACTTGCCTACGTAATGGAAATACGTTTAAATAGAATCAAATAGTCCCTGGTCAGAAGTTTTTTTTTTTTTTTTTTAATAATTTTTATCCCACGGTTTTTGCAACCCATTTTCTCACCCAGTGCCAACTACCTAAACTGTAGTCCTGGTTTCCGCTCTCCCCCTGCCGCGCCAGGGGACTACTGCATGTTTTGTGAGGGCATCTACCCTAAGAGACACAGGGAGAACATGCAAACTCCACACAGAAAGGCCCTAACATAGCGAATCAGGCTGGATCCCAAGCTAGCTAACTGATGCATTTGCAAAGATGAGAAGACGAAATGTCGAAAAATGAATTTGGTGCAGTATAGATTATTTATATATTTAGCTGGAGCTAGACCATGCTAATTTGTTGTAAATACGGTATGCACGTTTTCTGTATCAGATCAGCGTTATACCAGTTGATTAATGTACAAAATAACGAAATATTCAATCTTCGCTAAACACTTTACGCCTACAGATTTTGTTCGATATGGAAAAATACAATATCACAATATTTTCCCAAGCTGTATCACGATACACGATCTTATCACGATTCTTTTTCATGTTGGGGATGTTTATGGTTATTTTTCAAGTTACTCTAACGGTACAACCACCTACAGTACAAGATAACAAAAACTAAACGAAAAAGGAGACCAGTGTGGGAGACCAGTGTGGGAGGTACCCCTTACGGGTCCATTTGGTTTCATATGTATACTGTCAGAGTTAAGGGGAGACCTTGACATTTTAAAGTTTGAGAACTACTGATTTAGACCAAAATGCAGGTTTAAATGAATTCTGCAATGAATCTCTGTATTAACAATTCAACAGGATTTTTATAAGGGTTACTGTAAGGGCACTGTATCACGATATATACGATATCTCTGAAAAGGCATATCGTGGAGACATTGTATCGTCTCAATGATATTTATCACCATATGGCCCACCCCTACTCTGTGGTTCTTACCATCCAGACCATGACGTAGGAGAACGCGGCGATCCAGAGGGTGGAGGCCGCAAAGGAGAGCATGAACCATTCCTCCCAGCGGGGTTTGTTGCAGTTAGGCACGGTGTAGTACAGCAGCAGGCACAGAGGCCACCCCAGCAGCCACTTCAGCTTGTTGCACACACCCGCTGTAAGCAGAGAGAATCTGTGAGAAACACTTCAACTTGTTGCACACACCAGCTGTAAGCAGAGAGAATCTGTGAGAAACACTTCAACTTGTTGCACACACCAGCTGTAAGCAGAGAGAATCTGTGAGAAACACTTGAACTTGTTGCACACACCCGCTGTAACGAGAGAGAATCTGTGAGAAACACTTGAGCTTGTTGCACACACCCGCTGTAACGAGAGAGAATCTGTGAGAAACACTTGAACTTGTTGCACACACCCGCTGTAACGAGAGATAATCTGTGAGAAACACTTGAGCTTGTTGCACACACCCGCTGTAACGAGAGAGAATCTGTGAGAAACACTTGAACTTGTTGCACACACCCGCTGTAACGAGAGAGAATCTGTGAGAAACACTTGAACTTGTTGCACACACCCGCTGTAACGAGAGAGAATCTGTGAGAAACACTTGAACTTGTTGCACACACCCGCTGTAACGAGAGAGAGTCTGTGAGAAACCGACGGCAGGTCGACGTGAAGACAGTGGGGAGTCAATGAGTCCACAGCCACACTGTGTAGATCAGGGGTCTTCAATGTTTTCAGGCCAAGGACCCCTTAAGTACCATGCATAGTAGTACATAAGAACCGCAGGAATACATAAGCAACGGAGGGTGAGATAAATCTCGTCCGGTTGATCCGGTCTGTCTCCCAAGCCTCCGTACTCTGGATGATTTAGATCCGTATACGGACCCTTACGGACAGCTCCCAACTGGACGGACTGAACGCACAAGATTTATCCGTAGCAAGAAGTACCCACGGCCACCGTTATAAAAACATAGGCGCAGTAGTGATGAAAATTACTTTAATCTGCTCTAACAGCGGTTCTCAAACTGTGTGTCCCAATAATAAATATATTTTTATCAAGAAACGGAAAAAAGGTCGTTACACAACCACTTGAAGAGGACGCCTCGACTCCTCACTCATCGCGCATCAACAGTCATCAGCTGAGCACAGACAGCGAGGCACACAAGTCACAAGAAGAGATGATAATGCGGCTCATTTATTACTTGGGAATTATGTTCAATATATGAGCGGGTGTGTACGTGTGTTTTGTTATAATTACTCCGGGTCCGCATCCATGTGGTTAAATTTGTACCCTCGCGGAGTTGCATTTACAATTTTACCGCGATAACGTTGCCGACAGACGGCAGAACCAGTCCAGACTGTTACCACCGTACCACGTATTTATACCAAACATCACGGCGGGTCAAAAAAGAAATCTGTGGTTCTACATATTTTGGCTAAATGCTTCGGTTTTTACACGTGTGAGAACCACCTTCATGTGGCGCGCGGCCCCAATGGGAGCAGAATTGGAGCGGAGAGCGGGTCGGCACATAAATAGCGTGCATGTCTACTATGCATGGCTACGGAATTACCGTACGTAGTTTCTCACCCAAAACGTACACAAAATCAAGCATACGTAACTATAAATGGCCCTTTAGCTGAGAGAGAGAGATGAAGCAGGGACCCCCACTACATATATTGTATAAAACTGTAGATTAAAAATGTTCATGTATTTCTTAGACTTATGCCTCATTCACATATAGAGAAGCCAAGCTAATGGTTGGCTTGGTAATTCAATGTAATCTCTAGGCAAACCAGCTTTTAAAATTTCCAAGCTGGAAAAAAAGCTTGGACATTTTAAAAGCTGGTTTGCATAGAGAATACATTGAATTACCAAGCCAACCACTAGCTTGGCTTCTCTCAGTGTGAATGCAGCATAAGACTTGTTTCACAGCACTGTCATCAATTTGGAGTAATGTGTATTTTCAGACATTTAACCACTTGAACCATCAAATACTCTGCTCTTCTTTTCCCTCTACAAACCTCTTTGCCAAAAATAGCCGATCTAGTTATGATATTTTTGTTCCACTCAGAATAGGGATGCTAGGGTTCTAGTGGTTAATGTAAAAAACATGATCCTATCACACAAAGATTTGGCGGGCCCCCTGTAGTAACTCTGAGAACTCCTGGTGTAGAACATGGGCATGCATGTAAACGGTTCACCTTGATCCGACCGCTTTCCAATTTCCAATGTGCGTTACATTCACTCACACACTGATGGCAGATGACCATAAGGATTGAACCAGGAACCTTGAGATTCCCAAGTGGGCGCTGAATCTCCTGAGCCACTGCCACACCATGCATACATACTATATGTACAATGTCGTACATAGGTACATATCGTCACTGTCTGGCCAAAACCTCTTAACTCAATTTTTGAGGTTTTTGATGTGTTGTCATAAATCAGGGCTATTGAACACCCTTTACATCTGAGTGTCAAACCTCCTAACTCCACACTTTCTGCCAAACCGGCTAACTCCATTGGCCCTCTCTTTTTTCATAAATATGTGCTATTGAACACCCTTTACGTCTGTGTGTTGGTCAAAATAATATTGAACCAATGAAAAGTAGTAAAAAGCCCTTTGGTCAAAACCTCCTAACTCCTAACTCCACACTGGATGTGTGTCCCTGAGCAAGACTCTTAACCCCTCATTGCTCACGCGCACCTTGTAGGCAGCGAATCAGCTGGGTTGGGCTGAAAATGCTTAATTTCCCTTGCGGGACGAAATAGGTATACAGTATATTATTATTATCCATCTTAATCAGCTACTGTACCTGGGCACTGGAACGGCACATAGGGTCCATCGTCATCTTCCTCCTCCTCTTCTTCATCATTCTCGTTGTTTTCGTTGTCTTCGTTCTCCGTCTCGTTGCCGGCCTCGCGGTCGTCGTGTCGACCGTTGACCGCCCTCTCCAGCCCGGCCAGCCCGTTCTCTTGGCCTCGCCTGCCAGGGACCCCCTTCCCAGGGACCTCCGAGTCTCCGTTGGCGAAGGACCGCGAGTTGATGAGACGCTGTCTCTGGAGTTTGGACACAAACGCACGCACATGTGCGCACACGCACACGCGCACACACACACACACACACACGCACACGCACACGCACACACACACACACACACACACACACACACACACACACACACACGTAGAACCACAAAAGAGAAAGCTGAAGGAATGCACACATGCTGTATAATATAACTCCATCGATGAATAACCTTTGGCAATGACAAATGACTGGGTGATAAGCTATGTTTGTATTGGAGGCTATTAAAGAAAAATATTAATATCCAGTCAGGGTGAAGTCAAACATTTATTGAAGATTTCAGCAACAGAGTAACAGCATTCACAAAAGACAGAGCTCTGACCTCCATGGCCAGAGCTTGGGCCCCGTGGGGCAGAAGCCTCCTTTGCCCCATTCTCATACACCTCTTATAGTCCATTCGGACAGTGATGCTATTCTAACATGGTAACATGGTCTTATAAGGATATGTTCTAAACACAGCAACATAGAAACAGTTACAGAAATAAGGATTTGCTGACAGACTAAGAAGTAAGCTTGGGGGATTGACAGCTGTAGTTGAGTTGAATTAGTGCACTTTGAAGGCTGATTGACCATTCCTTCAATGAGATTGAATAGAAGGAAAACAAGTATATAATACACACATTTGTTACTCTATAAATATTTCTACTACAAGGTCAACTTGACAGATTTTGTGTGTGTGTGTGTGTGTGTGTGTGTGTGTGTGTGTGTGTGTGTGTGTGTGTGTGTGTGTGTGTGTGTGTGCGTGCGTGCGTGCGTGCGTGCGTGCGTGCGCGCTAAAAGAGCACACAATTGAATTCAATGAGATGGTATTTTTCTCCATAGAGTGGCTGTGTGTGTGTCTGTAACCTTTTTCCTCAGCGTTTTGCCATAGGGAAACGTGTGTGTGTGTGTAGCATAGCCTGTACATCCTAGACTGTGCGTGTGTCTGTAGCCTTTTTCCTCAGCGCTCTGCCATAGCAAAACGTGTGTGTGTAGCATAGCCTGTACATCCTAGACTCAAATCCTAGTCTGAAGACGTTATGCAAGCACGACCACCGCTCACTTCACATTGGGTGTGATTTTTATATTATGAATTTCTAATCAACTGTCCAACGGGGGGATAAATCTTGCAATTTGAACAGTGCAAGGTAACCTACACAACCCAAACCCAAACCTCTACCGAAGTGTCCCGTTGCTTTATGAGTCACGTGACAAACTGCAAGGGTGCCTGTGCAAATCGGTGTTGCTTGGCATGGACGGCAGCGGTTTGTACAGTGTGACGTCAGATCAGCCTGTATATGACATTATGGTGTGTCAACGCCTTTAGAGGAACTTAGACGAGGGAGGAGAGAGGACCAGAATAAGTCAAAAAGGGACTTGGACCTGCTTGTAATACGTTAAGCTACAATACTAACAAATAAAGAGATTGTTCCTTGTCCATATAACATTGTTTTTAGCGTGTTTTGCTATAGAATTGCTGAGCGGCATGGATTCCGGTGTTTCACAGGCTACCGGGGAGTTCTTCTCAACCCTGAACGAGATGGGCTTCACTGAGCAACAGATCAAGGCTGCTGTTAAGGCAGGGAAGTCTTCTATTCCCGAGGCAGCAGAGTGGCTCATTGGAGCGCCGCAGCCCTCTCAGCCGACTACGACAGCGCCTTCTGCGTTCAGCCTTCCCAAAGACACCACACACTCGAGCACTTCCGAGTCGCATGCAGGGAATCCTGGCGCTTCCGTGACTATTGGGGAGCTCCTCTCCGCCCTGAAGGAGATGGGCTTCACCGAGCAACAGATCACGGCTGCAGTTAAGGCAGGGAAGTTCTCTGTTCAGGAGGCGGCGGAGTGGCTCCTTCGAGACCAGAACAGAACCCTTAGGTTGGTTCCGCAGTCCTCTCGGCCAACCACGACAGCGCTGTCTGCGTTCAACCTTCCCAAAGAGGCCACACCCTCGAGCACACTCGCAGGGTCTGACAGTAGCGCGAGCCCGTCCTCGTCCCTGACAATGCCACAGCCGTCCACCACATCCACTGAGCCGCCGCCTGTAGAATCCCGTATCAAACAGGACATGTTTGACTTTCACAGGCAGCAGGCTCAGGAGCGGGCTCAGGAGGCCAAGGCAGAGAGGAGACAGAAGCAACAGGTGCGCGACTTGATGCTGCAGCGGATCGCCGATGACCGGAAGAGCCTGAAGAAGACCAACGATTGTGCAACCAATGAGACTTGTTCCAGTGACCAAGGCCAGAGGCCCCTGGGGGGAGAGATTCAGATGAACGGGGACAATAATAACTGCAACCTCATGATTCGGCTGCCCTCTGGAGAGTCCATGTCTGTGCATTTCCCGGCCGATGCCCATCTGCGGACCGTGGTGGAGCACATCTCCGGGCGGCACCCTTCCCTGTCGTCCTTCTCTCTCCTGCAGGGATACCCGCGGAAGCGATTCGGGGACGCAGATCTGGCTTGTTCTCTACGCTCCCTTGGCCTCGCCCCCAGCGCTGCCCTCTGCATCCAGACCACCCCTCCTCTAGAGACACCCCAGGATTCAACCACGCCAGCCCCACAGTCAGCTGGACAGGAGCAGCTGGAGGCAGAGGGACATCGCTGGCCAGCGCAAGGGAACCGGCTCCACCAGGCACCGACGGAGGACTCCGCAGAGCCGAACGAGGCTGTTGTTCCTCCACTACCACAGGTCCCCGCTCGGGGTGGGGCGGAAGTGCGGCCTCTCTTTGGGGGGCGGAGACCAGCGCTAGCGCGTGTTGTTCCTCCACTACCACAGGTCCCCGCTCTGGGTGGCGCGCTCGGGGTGGTGCAGCCTCTCTTTGGGGGGCAGAGACCAGCACTATTGCGGCACCCAGTTCGGCGTGGGGTGCGTGTGAAGCACTCTTGGGGGCCGGGTCATAAGCTAGTCCCCGGAGATGCAGAGGAGGAGGAGGCTGCCAGCGTGGATGAGCAGGATGATGTGATGGAGGCAGAGGGAGCTGAAGGGGAGGCTGGACACCCGGATGATGATGAAGAGCAGCAGGAGGAAGACGAAGATGATGAGGAGCAGCAGGAGGAAGAGGAGCAGCAGCAGGAGGAAGAGATGGAGGAAGATGAAGAGCAGCCGGAGGAAGAGGAGCAGGAGGAAGATGAAGAGGAGATGGAGGAAGAGGAGATGGGGGAAGAGGATGAGGAGCTGGAGGCAGAGGGATATCGCTGGCCAGCGCAAGGGAATCGTCTCCAGGAGGCACCGAGGGAGGACTCCGTCGCCGTTAGTCGGGCCGCTAGGCGTCTCGCTACGTTTGAGCATCTTAACAGACGCCAGGAAGAATCTCAGACCGCCAGAGGACACCCCGTGCCTCTCAGGAAACCCGCCAGAACGTCCACCATCCCGTCCCTGTTTGTCCTCGGCACCCAGGCCACCGCCCGTCTCATGACCCATGAACCGAGCATGCAGTACGTCAGCAGCCTGTCGTGTTTAACGCCCGAGCTCGCCGAGCAGCTGCTCAACCACATGTCCAGTAACAGGCTGCTGTGCCCACGCACCCTGGAGCTCTTCTTTGGCTGCTCCTTGCAGAAGTTTGTCCTCAACTGCTACCCGTACTCCACCAATGAGCTCCTGCGACAGCTCCGGGCCTTCACCACGCTGAAGCACCTGAGCCTGGTCAGCTCGCCGCTCATCACCAACTCTGGCCTGTCGGTCTTGTCCAATCTGGTCAAACTCCAGTATCTCAACCTGGCCTCCTGCAGCAAACTGACCGACGCCTGTCTTCAGCACATCGCAGGGCTGAAGAGCCTGTGCTTCTTGTCTCTGGACCAGACCAAAGTCAGCGACGCGGGGATGGTGCAGTACCTCCAGTCGGCTCCCTCCTGCCTCACCCAGCTCAGCCTCAACCAGACGGCCGTGACGGAGCTCACGCTGAGCGCGCTGTCGCGCTGCGCGCCGCAGTTGCGACTGCTCAGCATCAAGCAGACCAACGTCAGCGACGTGTCCGCCTTGGCGGAGCTGTCCAGCCTGCAGACTCTGCACCTGGACGGCACGGGAGTGACAGAGGGTTCCTTGAAGCACCTGGCCAACCACCCCACTCTCTCCGGGCTCAGCCTGGCAGGGATCCCCGTGGCGGATGGAAACCATGCCCTGCAGATCATCTCGGGTCTCAGGCTGAGCCAGCTGACCCTCCCCGGGCGCCACTCTGTGACGGACACGGGGTTGTCCTTCCTCTCCAAGCTGAGTCAGCTGTCAGAGCTGGACCTGACGGACTACACGCACGTCACAGACCAAGGAGTCAGGCTGCTCTCAGCCATGACCAGGCTGGTGCGTCTCTCTCTCAGCAACACTCAGGTGACCGACGCCGGGCTCCCCGCGCTGTGCAGCCTTCAAGAGCTGCAGGACCTCTGTCTGGACCGCACGGCCGTCACCAGCAAAGGAGCGGCCGCTCTCGTCACCCGTCTGCCGCAGCTGCAGGTGTTGGGATTGGCCAGCACGCGGGTGGGAGACACGGTGGTGCGGAGGGGTCTGATCCACTGTCCTCAGCTGCTCAGGATAAACCTGAGCAGGACGCGCGTCACGGATCACGGCCTGACGTTTTTGAAGGACATGCACCTGACGCAGCTGAACCTGGACGGAAGTGGCGTGACTCCCGTTGGCGTCTCTAACCTGGTTTCTCAAACTGACATCAGCGGCGTACGGGCCAACCACACGCGCACCATACCTGCCAACGAGGTCTCTGACGATGATGAGGAAGCAGCCTGGATTTCTTCCCCCAGTGCTATGCCCCCATACTAGGGATGGGACAATGTCATATGACGATTATCGTGACAAAAGAAATGGCGATTTACAATATTATCGCGATAATCAAAATCCATTATCCTGGGGTGAAACATTTGCCAAAAAATAGCAGATCTACAAGCTCACAACGCGTTGTGAGCTTGTAGATCGTCTATTTTTTGGCAAAGACATTTGATAGAGAGTGAAAAAAAGACTATCAAGTATGTATATTATGAGTATCTTTTTGCCTTTTGAGTGTTTAAATGGTACCAGATATGCAGCTTGGCAAATAAAAGGTGAATTGATCCCAGGGCATGACGGAGGACGATATCACGATAAATTAGATCTCCACGATACGATTATCATGAGTGTTTTTTATCAGGATAAATGATAATATAACTTATGGTCCCATCCCTACACTATACCCAACCACAGCTTTACCTGCTATAGGTCACCCACTACTGTACAGGTAGCTCAGGTGTATAGTCACAGGTTTGCTTGCCATGGGTGTAGTTTTCCCCTTTCGCCCCTCACACATAATATCATTTAAAGTGAATGGAAATGTGACAAAGAATTGGCCAAGGTTTCGTTCCGATCTGAGAGCCATCGTTTCCGTTATAAAATGAAGGTTTAATATTTCAAAAATTATAAAACGTGACAGAAACAGAATATACTTTCTTGGCCTACTGCCAGTCCGCACGGCCAGTCTATGATGTCAGCCAGATCTGACTTCCAACCCTGGACGCTTTAATATTGAAGCTCGCAGTGTGCGTGCTGCTGGCTTAATGCATACACATTCGGTTATAGTCTGACAGAGGTCAGATCCTAAAGATGCTTTCACTTTCCTGGAGAAGACTAAGGAAAAAGGGAAAAGTAGTGAAGAGGCAGTCAATCTCTGAAAGACTTGTGTTTTAAAATAGTAAATAGCACTAAAACTGGAGATCAATAACCTTTCTGTCACAAACAAATTCATTGAAGAGTTGCGGGGTATATGTTGAATAATTTGTGTGGGGTTACCTCAGTCTGCTATTTTCAATATTTTCACCAAAAGGCCCCTTTAGAAATGTCAGCCCCTGCCTGCTTTAATGACCTCTTGCAAGTATTGGTAACCATGCCTTCTATTACACCTACCATGAATTAAATACTTGCTGGAGACAAAGAAGCACAACATTTACGTTGTGCAATTTGGCTGGGCTCTTAAGGGAAGGAGTTTACAACTTTGCGGGATTTCGGATTCATCCAGTGCTCGAGGCTGGGCGTATCGATAAGCAGTCTCTCAATGAAACACCCAAACTTCAATGGAGTAAACAAGCAGCACGACCTTGCAGCACATGAGGTAACGCCAACGCAGAAAATCCAACTGTTCTGTGTGATGGAGGTGACTTTTACTTGTCCTGTGGTGCAACAGAGACTGTTGGATCTGCAGCTGATCAAGGGGCAGGAAGGAGAGTTTGGTGATATTATGAAGAGTTTGGCAATGCTAGTGGAGCAGCAGGCCATGAAATCTGTCTACAGAGCAATCTTCGTTCCTACTCTCACCTATGGTCATGAAGTGTGGGTCATGACCGAAAGTATAAGGTTGCGATAGGTGCAAGAGGACGAAATGGGTTTCCTTTGACGGGTGGCTGGTATCTCCCTTAGAGATACGGTGAGAAGTTCAGTTACCCGAGAGAGACTTGGAGTAGAACCGCTGCTCCTACACTGGCCTCCTGCAGCAAACTGACGATGCCTGTCTTCAGCACATCGCGGGGCTGAAGAGCCTGTGCTTCTTGTCTCTGGACCAGACCAAAGTCAGCGACGCAGGGATGGTGCAGTACCTCCAGTCGGCTCCCTCCTGCCTCACCCAGCTCAGCCTCAACCAGACGGCCGTGACAGAGGTCACGCTGCGCGCGCTGTCACGCTGTGCACCGCAGTTACGACTGCTCAGTATCAAGCAGACCAACGTCAGCGACGTGTCTGCCTTAGCAGAGCTGTCCAGCCTACAGGAAAGGAGTCAGCTTGGGTGGTTCGGTCATTTAGTATGGATGCCCCCCGAGCGCCTTCCTAGGAAGGTCCTCAATGCACGTCCCACTGGGAGGAGACCCCGTGGCAGACCAAAGACCAGGTGGAGGGATTATATCGCCAAACTGGCTTGGGAACGCCTCGGTATACTCCCTGAGGGAGTGGAGGAAGTTGCTCGGGATAAGGCAATCTGGAAGTCTCAGTAGGAAATGTTACCCCCGTGACCCGATTCCGGGTAAGCGGTTGAAGATGGATGGATGGATGGATGGAAGAGGCTCTGTCCTCTTCATTTCATCAACAATGGAACATCCCTCTACTCAGGAATGTTGCACTCACATTTTTTTTTCTTCTGTTTATCTCTGATGATGGACAGCGTGTTCATTGTTCCATGGACTGCTTCGAGAAGGAATCATACTTTGCCAATCCAAAACAACCTGGCGAAGGAGGATGACATTTGCTGCATCTACATATACGGAGATGGGGCGGACAGCAACCACTTCCTCTTCTATGATTCACGTAACATCGCCATGCATCAGGGGGAGAGTATTTTTTGCAGGTCGTTCAGTCCGAGTGTATCAAAGGGTGCGTTCGGAAATGCGCACCGGGTGTGTGCTCAGTGTAGTGAGTCCAGTAACCTCAGTAAAACTATGCCTAACCCCTAAACCCAACCCTAACCCCAGTAACTGTGACGCGGGTGATTATCTAACACACCCGGTGCGCATTTCCGAACGCACCCTTTGATACACTCGGACTGAGCGACCAGCAAAAAATACTCTCCCAGGCATCAGGAGTGCTATGGTGTTATGACGTTGCCGTCGCCTTCAGTGCCCGTCACTGACCTGCCCGCTGGCCAGGGGTGTTGCACCAGATTCTGGGCCCTGGGTACAAGGATTCACAGCGGGCCCGCCATGAATGTTCTTCATATGGGGAGGGGGCTTAACCCATTTAGACTGGGAATGTATTACTACACATTATTTTGTGCTGTAACTATTGAAACATAGCAGATGCTATTTTTGAAAGATCCTGAACATTTGTGCATTTGAATATTTCAAATCCTTCTAAGGTTTTTTGAAAAACCTATGTTTCCCATCTCAAAATGTTTAGTTCCAGGGACCCCCCAGAATCAAAATTTGAGTTACAAATGTTCGCTTAAAAATACATATATTCAAAGATTTGCACACCTTGTCAAGACTAAAAAAAAGCAGATCTACAAGCTCGCAGCGTGGCACTGTGAGCTTGTACATCTGCTATTTTTCAATAGCTAAAGTATAAAATAATTAAGGCCCCTCCACCTTGGGCCCTGGTAACTCAGTCCCACTTTCCCCTCCCCTTGTGACGCCCCTGCCGCTGGAATAATTTGAAAACTTTCTGCACACTTTTTGAAAAAAAGAAAAAAAGAATCCTCCAAGTAAATCATATAAACTGACGATTATGTTGTGGGGATGAAAAAAATCACTGCACAATATGTCGTTCAGTATTCAAAAGTACAAATCGTTACAATTTCTATTTAATAATAATACATTGCAGAGGCGGGGTGGGGGTTGCTGTTGGTAGTCATGGTTGCCAGTTCCCACCTAATGTCATGTGGGAGTTCAGACAGCTCCAGACCATGCTGAGTGACTGCTAGCTTGCATAACATCTTCAGGCTGGGATTTAAGTCTAGGATGTACAGGTCGTTTTCTCCGTATCCTCCATGGATGATAATACAATCTCCCACCATGCAACAGCACGTCCGAGACATCCTACACGGGTCTTTCCCCTTGGGCTTAACCTGCTTCCAGGAGAAGGTCTCTGGACTGAATTTCCACAGATCATTTCTGAGCCAGCCTCCATATATGTACAGCTCTCCATTGTAGGCAAAAGCTGAATGAGACGAACATTCTTCTGGGATAAGGTGTCCAGAAGGCATGCTCATCCAGCAGTTGGTCTCTGTATCAAACACTGTGACCTTGTTGTAGAAATGTCTCCCCCCGAGGTCCCAGCCCCCAAATGCAAACATCTTTGTCCCGATGATGGTGGCAGAGTGACCGTATATAGGAGGTGGTGGAGTTCCTCTGGTGTTAATTAAAGACCAGACCATTATGGTGGTGTCCAACTTGTACATGTCAGTATTTCCAGTCTGGGTTTGTCCTCCGTTCACATACATGACCTTCTCCAGGACACAGGCTGAGTGGAACCCCCTTGCTTCTGGAATAGTCCCAGAAACATTGGGTTTGAACCAGCTGTGGGTGTCGACATCAAAGGCATAAAGCACATTGCAGTAAGGATACCCTCCTCCCCAGATGTAGACAATTTCTTCTACCAGCACAGCTGTGTGGCCCAAGCGTCTGGAGGGAACCTCAATGGGACGTTGTCCTCTAACATTTGTCACTGGAGGCAACTTCCTCGAACGCAAAGACACTGTGTTGAAGATGTGGACTTCAATCTGATCACTGTTCCTCTGGTAGCCGCTGTATCCTTCAAATGAGTACAGCTTGTGTCTGACTACCACAGCAGCACAGGAGTCATTCTGGCGTCCTCCTTTCAGATGAAGCGTCCAGTGAAACATTTCACACACAAGCACCACGTCAACGAGTGCAACCAATTTACGTTATACGATAGTTTAATTAGTTGTTGATTGTTGAATGACATTTTGTTTAATGACATTTACTTTTAAAGGACAAGTATTGGTTGTGATGACAATGTTGTGATGTCATTGAGTGATGACTTCATACCAGGAAGTTAAGCGGGAACGCCTACTGAGTGGCAAAAAAAACGACTTTCTGGAATTTACAGCCCATACACTAAAGAGAAAAGTCCTATCTGATTGCATTAAACAACGTTAAATGTCGTTAAACTCACTTTGCCTCTCACTTTGCCACTCGATGTGCCACTCGATTTGCCATTCACTTTATACATGCGCATACCCTCTAAATCCATCCATCCAGACTAGTATGAGCCCTGGTGATTGTGAATCCCAATCAACTAAGTATAGACCCTCTCTAGTATAGAGCTGGGGTCTTCAACATTTTCAGGCCAGGGACCCCCAAACTGATGGGGAGATGAAGCAGGGATCCCCTACCTCGCAGGGTGGGGGATAACCCTGTTGGTGCACAATAACCATGTTATTGTGCTTTCAACACTATGCTATTAAAATAATAGAATAATATATTCATGCTTTTAATTTAAACATGCATACAAGTGGCCGTACCACTGCCATTTATAAACATACCTTATTAACTGAGAACCAATGTCAACACAACCAATCTATCACTAACAATCTGTCAATTACACAATAATCATGTAAGCTATTCAAAAGAGACAGAATCGTGTTTTTACCCTGCAGTATCCCCGCGGACCCCCTGTTGAAGACCCCTGAGGGTGTCTAAACTGTGTGACAGATTCTGGCTTTTTGAAGCCTGTAAGTTTCCATGTGAGAATCCGGCAGAGCCAGAGCATGCCAAATGTTGTAGGAGGAAAAGAAAATCGAAAAAAGAATGACAACGGATCACGTCCGCTAATGAATGTATCAATGAAATACAACGTACAATCATCACCTAACCCATTTAGGCCAAGGATTATTGACTGCTTTAACTATTGAAAAATAGCAGATATACAAGCTCACAGCGCGGCACCGAGTGCCGCGCTGCGAGCTTGTAGATCTGCTATTTTTGAAAAATCATGATTTTTCTTTGCAAGTCTTTGAATATATCTATTTAAAAGCGAACATTTGTAACTCAAATATTTGTTTCTGGGGGGTCCCTGAAACAACATATTTTGAGATGGGGGTCCGTGGCTAAATACCTGTAGTTTTGGGGGTCCTTGACATGAAAAAGTTTGAGAACCACTGATTTAGAGGAAGGATTTAGTAGTCAGGTCAAAGATCGGGTTAAAGATATTCATAGACTTGCACACATTTTCACGATTTTTCAAAAATAGCAGATCTACAAGCTGCGCAGCGCGGCACTCGGTGCCGCGCTGTGAGCTTGTATATCTGCTATTTTTCTAAGGTTAAAGCATACAATAATGGTTAAAGTGGTTAAAATCTAACGCGACTGGGGCGCGTTCCAGGTATTTGAGAGTTAAACAACAAACACACTTGTGGGTGGATAACGGTGGCAGTGCCGCCCTGGGGTAGTGTTAGCTCTGGTCCATAGCGTGCAAGCGGGTTTTCCGGTTTTGCCAAGGAATACGGAGGTAGAGGAACATACAGGTAGCGTTAGGGAAAACTCCACTAACACTATGGACCAGAGCTAGGGTAGTGCATGAGAGTGTGTGTACCTCTGTGATGAGCATGCGTGAGGCCATGGTGAGGCGTGTTCTCGGGGAGAAGTGACTGGTGATCATCACCCTCATGCCAGCCTCAGAGAAGGACAGCTGGTGGGGGTAGGCACACAGCAGCTCGTCTACCATCAGTACTGACTGCTTCCTGTGGTGGTTAGCTGTCAGCGCACACACACACACACACACACACACACACAGTACATACAGTATAATCACACGTTGAAATAGCAACCGCGCGCATTAACAAATATGCATGTACACCGCACATTTGCACCGATGTAAATACAAATGCATACACTCATGCACTCTCCGAAAAAACACATGCATGGACACAGAAAAACACAAAGAAACGAACCGAGATAAAATAAGACATTTTACATGGCTTAATGTAATTTAATGTTGGCAATTATTACGTTTGTACGTATGTTTTATGTAACCAGCTCATAGAACAGACACATAGTAGGCTTTGTCCACAGGTTCAGGAGTCAATGAAACAGACCAAAATTAAGATTATTGTTCTCCCACCTTTCTGGCCGTGACCCCCAAATAATCACATTTTAACTGGGGACCCCCCACCCTGACGAGCACTAAGAGTTGAGGCATTACATTTTGTATACACGGTTCTATTGTGAAAATGGTTACAATGCCTCGCGCTGCGAGGCGTTGTGAGCATGTAGATCTGCTATTTTCACAATTTCTGCCTTTAGAGCAGTGGTTCTCAGGCCGCAACCCCCAAAATAATCATATTTGAACTGGGGACCCCCCATCCTACACAAGCATTTGGAATTGTAGGAGTTGGCATTACATTTAGTTTGACTCGACTATAGCATTGTGAAAATAGCTGATCTACATGCTCACAACGCTTTGCGAGGTGTTGTGAGTATGTAGACCGGCTATTTTCACAATTTCTGCCTCTAATATTTGACAATTTGACTAATGTTTGATCAGAGGTACTAAAAAGGTCTTTAAAGTCCTTAAATTGTCACTTTACTTTTAAATTGTCTGTTTACTGTTGAGTGAGAAAATAATGTTAACATTTAGCTAAACATCTGGGGACCCCTCTGAGGGTCCCGACCCACAGGTTGAGAACCACTGCTCTAGAGGTATTAAAAAGCCGTTAAATTGTCACATTAGATTTGTGCAGATACCTTCTATACACTTAAACATTATGTTGGCTTGTTTACTGTTGAGAGAGAAAATTATGTTGCACAGTAAGTTAATCATCTGGGGACCCCCCAAAATAAGTTGGTGACCCCCGGGGGGTCCCGACCCACAGGTTGAGAACCAGTGTATTATTGGACCGCGAGGTTGTGTGTTGCACCTTTCTTGAGCAGGACGGCCGTGGCGTCACAGCCGTCCTCCAGCTCAGGGTTGGTGGTCACTCCGTTCCTCAGGCTGCTGGGCGGCTTCTTCCTCCTCTCCAAGAAGCGGACGATGTGGGAGTTCAGCCTGGAACACAGCAGGACACTCACATGTGTTAAGATAACAGTCTGAGCAACACCACCTCACCTCTGGGCAGAGTCAAGGGAGTAAGCACTGCACTCATCACGTCATGGAAATGTGTGAAAATATCTTTTACACATTTTTGACATTTATTTTTAAGCGAACATTTGTAACTCAAATTTTTCTTCTGGGGGGGTCCCTGGAACTAAATATTTTGAGATGGGGGTCCGTGGCCAAATACATATCATTTTGGGGGGTCATTGACATGAAATTGTTTGAGCACCACTGACATAGAAACATAGTTTTTTTTTCAAAAATAGCAGATCTACAAGCTCACGGATGAGGTATCTAGCTTTTTATATCTGTGCTGAGAGAGCACCAAGACATGATGGGTGATCTGAGACTGAATACTATGTGTCATCATTGCAGAGTTTTAACGAGTTAAACACCATGGCATTTTGATGTACAGACACTCATTACCGTGTTGCAGTGTTAAATAATATAAAGAATTAAAATTCATTTATTGCCTACATTTGACAATACTATAACCAGTACTGTGGAATAAACTCCATGTTGCACTTAGAACAACAGACTCACTCCCTAGTTTCCGCCGTGGACTGAAGACTCACCTCTTCAGACTCCACCTAAACCCATAGCACTATTGTAACACTCCCCTCAATGACCATACATAGATAGCATTTTTGCATTTGTTATATTGTTGTTAATGTACTGACGTATTATCTTGCTTATTATAGTGATGTGTATTACCTGCTTATTGTAAGTCGCTTTGGATTAAAAGCGTCTGCTAAATGCCTAAACTGTAAACTGTAAACCAGTAAGACGCCTAAGGGCGAAAAGTGGACGTTAAACGGAGACAAGATGTGACCGTTCTCCTACTAAACTGAGACCTACGGTCGCAACTAAAGTGTGACCTATGGTCGCAATTAGAGTAAAAGGGAGGTGGAACAATAGGTTGGCATGTCAGGTGTCTCTGTCTGCCTAACAAGCACAGATGGGCTCTATCCCACTAATTAAGGATGACAATAGTCACTGTCCTATTGTCCTAAAACATTCCTTTTCTTTTTCCATAACTATCTTCAACATGCTGTGTGTGTGACAACTTCTTTATGTTTGCTTGTTGCTAATTATCTACGTCATAACAGTGAAACAGTTCATTGCATGGTTGCAATAGGTGCCACTACAGTATGTGGATGCCAGTGTCAGACAGGCAAAAGCTGGGACAGTCTACAGTTAACAGTACATGAACAAATCAATAGACTCAACATGAAACCGTATAACTCTTTTGGTAAACATGGAGTTTGCATGGACTTGCTAAATGACACACTTACTTCATGATCAAAATGTAGACAAAGTACATCAGAATCAACGTGAGAGATTCCCACCTAGAAACACACAAAGTAATCAACATCAATATCAATATTACCGCGATCACTCACATCAATGAGTCCATGTACAGTAAACAGATGAATATGATAGGGGTGTAACGATATAGTAACTGAATCGAAAAATCTTTTTTTAATTTGCAATGATCTACTATATCGATATGCAAAAGCAAATATCGTACCGTTTGGCTCTGTATATCGTATCGTATCGTTTAAAATGCAAATAATCGGTATCAAATCGTTTTGGAATGCAAATAATCTATTGTATGGAAACTAAGTATTTGTGCCTTGTATTTAGCAATTTTAAGAGGGAAAAGGAAAAAGAGGGGTTTAGTTACTTTTCCATTCCATATAACTACTGGTCTATCGATAAATGTGTGTAATCTCTGGGTTCATGTCAAGGTGCAGGTTTGTCCATATGTGTTGTAATATAATGTCCATGTATTTGCTAAAGAATTACAGTGCTTACTTATTTACATCCATAATAATAGATTTTTCCCTTAAAAAACTGCTCTATTGACACGTTTCACAAAGATTTAATGTCTTTGCTAAATAGTTACTACTGTATATTGATTCTAAATCATTGAATCGTATCGTATCACCATGAATGAACCAAGAACCAATATCGTCCATGTATCGTATCGTCAACCATGTATCGTGATGCGTATCGTATCGTTGTTCAAATGCATCGTTACACCCCTAGAGTATAAGCATGGGAATTAATACGATTAGAAACACAAATAGAAATAGAAATGTTAAAATAGAAATAACTCATAGGACTTACCACACAACCTTCTCATCATATATGAACTGTAGGAAGAGAGGGAGGGGTCACAGATGGTTAGAGAATAATCAGAAAACAATCATACATTATATTTGTAAACACACAGTTTTTCAAAAGTGATAGAAAGAGCAGTGCACTGGGTGAAGAGTTGAGGACCAGTTAAAGGGACACTCACAATGTTCTATTTGTAGTATATATTTAGCTTATCTGTGTCTCTGGAAGAAGAAGAAAGAAAATACCCTAATGCCCTAAAGGGCGAGGACGAGCCATGTCTTGGCCATCTGCCCAAAGGGATTTGATTTCACAGGGATCTCCATATATGGCAATAAAGGGGATATGGTTCCCTTGACATCACAGGGATCTCCATATCTCCATACCGGTATATGGGCATAAAAGGGATTTGTTCCCCTGGCATCACAGGGATAAAAGGGATTCGGTATCACAGGGATCTCCATTATGGCAATAAAAGGGATTTGGTTCCCCTTGGAGATCTGTCTCAATGTTAATCCCTAGCCCTTTGGACTGTGTGTGTCTCCTTACCACAATGAGAGCAGTGATGGACATAGTGTAGTACGTTGAATCTCTGAGGAGAGGCCACTGGGACAGATGCACCGCCTGGAAGAAGACAGACAGAGATAAAGAAAGCAACACAGAGTGAGACAGAGAGAGAGAGAGAGAGAGAGAGAGAGAGAGAGAGAGAGAGAGAGAGAGAGAGAGAGAGAGAGAGAGAGAGAGAGAGAAGTGCGTGCGTGCGTGCATGTGAATGTGTGATGGAAAAGGTGTGTGCGTGCGTGCGTGCGTGCGTGCGTGCGTGCGTGTATCTGTATGTGTGTGTGTGTGTGTGTGTGTGTGTGCAGGGGCGTCACAGGGGCGTCACAAGGGAGGGGTGGTTACTAGGGCCCAAGGTGGAGGGGCCTGGAATTATTTTATACTTTAGCTATTGAAAAATAGTAGATATACAAGCTCACGCTGCGACCTTGTAGATCTGCTATTTTTGAGAAGTCCTGAAAATGTGTGCAAATCTTTGAATATATGTATTTTTTAAGCGAACATTTGTAACAAAAATGTTGCTTCTGGGGGGTCCCTGGAACTAAATATTTTGAGATTTGAGATCGGTGCGACACCCCTGTATGTCTGTGTGTGTGTGTGTGTGTGTGTGTGTGTGTGTGTGTGTGTGTGTGTGTGTGTGTGTGTGTGTGTGCGTGTGTGCGTGCGTGCGTACGTACGTGTGTGTGTGTGTGTGTGTGTGTGTGTGCGTGTGTGCGTGCGTGCGTACGTACGTGTGTGTGTGTGTGTGTGTGTGTGTGTGTGTGCGTGTGTGCGTGCGTGCGTGCGTGCGTACGTACGTGTGTGTGTGTGTGTGTGTGACTGCTCCTGTACCTGTCCAGCGAATAACCCACACACTCCGATGATGCAGAGAATGTTGAAGACAGCAGAACCAACGATGGTTCCAACCCCCACGTCTCCTTTGGTGATGAACACTCCTGCAAAGAACCAAACCATTTGGATCAACAGGAACTTGTTCACTTATATTCACAATCCACTGGCCTCTCAACTCTAAAGGTCTTTACACACCGGCGAATTAGCGATGCGTCGCGAAAAAGCAACCAGAAAATGCAAAGTATTTGCCTTACGCTTTTTCCCATACACACCAAAGTGCGACATGAATATGCATCATATAAGATAGGGTGACCATACGTCCTCTTTTACCCGGACATGTCCTCTTTTAGGGGGCTGTCCGGCCTGTCCGGGGGGTTTTATAATTCCTTCAAAAGTCCGGGGTTTCGCACATATCACAGTTAAAGCATGGGCATTTACAATGCACGTTCAATGGTTCGTTTGGAAACACACTGGGAGAGGCGGATTTCCACCCCAAACTCCGGAACGTGTATTATTCATACTACTCTCTGTCTCTCTCTCTCTGCCTGTGCTGCGATCGCTCCCTCAGCATGTCTCGTTCAGATCAAAGGCAGAGCAGAGCTCGGCAGCAGCTCGCGCAGCGCAGAGCCAAACGAACACACTGCAAACGCAATTAGTTCTGTTTCACTGATGAAATGCATATTTACTTGAGTAGGCTACAGTAGCCTACTTGTAGGTATTTGTACTTGAGTCCAATTTCCAGTATAGGCCACTTTCCTTCTACTCCGCTACATTTCGGATCCTAATACCCAATTTTATTTTTAAAACAGTCTTTGAAGATATAAATTAGCCTATAATAAAAAACATACATAAACCATACTTAAATACCAGTAAGACATTCAATTACCTTTTCCACCACTTCACGGCAATACTAGCAAGCAGCCACACAGAGACGACACAGAGAACAATTCGCTAATTCGCCCTCGGTGTGTAAAGACCTTAAGGGCCCTATTTTGAACTCCATGGCACAATGATGCTACCTACAGGACGCATTATCAGGGTGGAATGTGATAGCGCCCGGCGCTAACAGCCATGAATAATTCATGCGTGTGTTCTGGACGTTAATTAAAAACAATCAGTGTCGGGTGCCATCACGTTTTAGAATGAGTTGCACCCGACGTGAGGCGCATTCCTTCGGTCCTTTTGCACACCTTCTGTACACAGGCAACCATTGCATAAGACAGGGAAACATGGAGATCCTGCACACTGTCTTTACTTACAGATAGGGCTGTCACAATTATTACATAATAATCGTCTAATCTCACTTGTTTGACATAATCGCATTTGTTTTGTCATAATTGTAATAATCGTTTACATGTTGAAACATTTTCATATTTTCAAACATTTTCAAAAATAGTGGAAATTGCAGATCTACAAGCTCACAGCCCTGTGTGTGTGTGTGTGTGTGTGTGTGTGTGTGTGTGTGTGTGTGTGTGTGTGTGTGTGTGTGTGTGTGTGTGTGTGTGCGCGCGTGCGTGTGCCTGTGTGTGTGTGTGTGTGTGTGTGTGTGTGTGTGTGTGTGTTTCTCACCAATAACAGAGGTAAACAGTTCAGGAGCTGAGCTGCCTGCTGCCATAAACGTGGCTCCTGCTACGTCTTCACTGAGACTGAGACGCTAGGAGAGGAAGAATGGAGGAATGGAAGGAAGAAAGAAAGAAAGAAAGAAAGAAAGAAAGAAAGAAAGAAAGAAAGAAAATAAGGAAGTAATGGAGGGAAGAGGTAGAGCAAGAAAGAAAAAAAACACACGTTCTTGGGCCTTCTCCGTTTCATGACAAAGTCATTCATCACAGGCAGAAGTTTTAAAATTCCTTAAAACAGGGGTCTTTAACGTTTTCAGGCCAGGGACCCCTTAGCTGAGAGAGAGATAAAGCAGGGACCCCCACTACATATTGTATAAAATTGTGTTGCAGAAGAAAGATTGTTATAGATTTCTTAGACTTGTTTGACATCATGTTGGAGTAATGTGTATTTTCAGACATTTAACCACTTGAACCATAAAATACCTTAGTCTGCTCTTCTTTGACAAAAATAGCCGATCTACAAGCTTGTAGATCTTTTATTTTTGGGTAATGTTCCACTCAGAATAGGGATGCTAGGGTTTAAGTTGTTCATGTAAAAAAAAAAAACACACAATCCTATCACGCAAAGATTTGGCGGCCCCACTGTAGTATCTCTGAGGACCCCCTAAGGGTCCTGGACCCCCTGTTGAAGACCCCTGCCTTAGAACATAAAATAAGGGGACATTTTGGCTTAACGCAGGTATCAGAAGAAAGGCTATGGCCAAAGGTCTCCAGATTCAGTAAGGTTTATCCTACAAACTGCCAATTACATTATGAGCTATTTTTAGTCAGTGGACCTTTTGTCCTGAGGGTGGCAGTGCTCTAGAGTCAAGGGCATGGGTCACTCAAATGGTCAGAGTTCATCCTCCAGGGAGAACAAGTGCTCTCAGCCAGCTTCAAGTCAATCAGCCCATTATAGATCATATTCACAGTGCGGCCATCATGGATTACGTCACCACATGGGGTGGCAACACGTCTGAGCAGGGGCGTCACACCAAATTCTGGGCCCTGGGTACAAGGACTCACTGCGGGCCCCCCATGAATGTTAACTATTGAAAAATAGCAGATATACAAGCTCACAGCGTGGCACCGAGTGCTGCGCTGCGAGCTTGTAGATCTGCTATTTTTGAAAGATTGTGAAAATGTGTGCGAGAAACCTATGTTTCCATGTCAGTGGTGCTCAAACTTTTTCATGTCAAGGACCCCCAAGATGATATGTATTTGGCCACAGACCCCATCTCAAAATATTTAGTTCCAGGGACCCCCCAGAAGCAAAATTTGAGTTACAAATGTCCGCTTAAAGAATACATATATTGAAAGATTTGCACACATTTTCAAGATTTTTCAAAAATAGCAGATCTACAAGCTCGCAGCGCGGCACTCGGTGCCGCGCTGTGAGCTTGTATATCTGCTATTTTTCATTAGCTAAAGTTACTGGGGCACCTCCACCTTGGGCCCTGGTAACTCAGTCCCACTCCCCCCCCCCCCCTTGTGACGCTCCTGCGTGTGAGCCTGCATTACAAATCATTGTAAACAATGGAGAGATGGTCCCAAAATATGAGATCCGTTCCACCAATTACTTTTGACTGTATTGACAAATGGACAGATGACAAAGGTTACATCCACGAAAGTCAAGGTATGTTGGTTGCAATTATACTGTGTATAAAGACTTGCTACAGTATCTGTGCAGTGCTTGCTCCGACGTCACATTAACTTACTGTATTGTGATTTTTGCATGTTAATCTAACACGATTAACAACTTTAGTAGCGCTAACATTGCCATATAATGCCCGAGTTTCCCAAAGTGATTTTAGCCCGTCGTAGCTCACACATGGTCGTATAGACCAAGCCCCGGCCGTCATGTTCCCGTGTTTACATGGGTTCAGGCAGAGCGATTTATTTATCCCCCTATAACTACACCAACATTCAGATTTCACAAAGTGCTTAATAAAGTCTCACTCCTGTCTAAATACGGTACAACATTCTATAATTACCCATATCCTCCGTGTCCTTTAAAGGTGATACACCATGAAAATTCACTTTTCCTATTTTAAAACCTTTTTTTGGGGTCCCACTAGCACCTTCTATCCTCACAAAGTCCCATTTCTGACCGTTGTGTCTTTCTCTGGTTTTGAGAAGGCGAAGGTTAAAAGTATCCCATGGGTTCTCAAAACAGGCTATCCAGATTTGCTGCCGATTGTGACGTCATCTGCCGCTTGTGAAAAAAATTTTTTTTTCAAAAAAAATATTTTTTGGCGCAGTTCGGGCCAAAGGTGGTACTGCAGCTGAAATGCTCTGAGAGCCATTCAAAAATGAGAGAGGCTCTCTATTCAGGAGTGGTAATTTAGCCTCAAACCTTTTGAAAAACGTTTTTGGGACATAAACAATATGACATAAATACTTTTTAAATGCATGGTGTATCACCTTTAATAAGAAGCCTTTTTATCCGATCGCTTTCTGTTTTCCCATGTATTTCCTGGCGTTTCCCATGCGCACCAACCCCACTGAGATAAACAGACAGTGATCGGATAAAAAGGATTATTATTAAAGAACATGGAGGATACTAATTATAGAATGCCGTACCCTATTTAGACATGTGTGAGACTTTATTAAGCACTTTGTGAAATCTGAATGTTGGTGTAGTTATAGGGGGATAAATAAATCGCTCTGCCTGAACCCATGTAAACCAGGGAACATGACGATCGGGGCTTGGTCTCTACGACCATGCGTGAGCTACGACGGGCTAAAATCACTTTGGGAAACCCGGCCAATATCAGTTAGCTGAGTAGATATGGGATACTAGTAGCTGCTAACTGACGTTTCCATGCTAACATTGTTTTATTGGTTGTCAACAAACAGTTAATATGACGACAGAGCAAGCACTGCAGCGATAGCACATATTTAGTACACAGCAAGGTTGCAGTAAGCTAATTTACTTGAATAATGTGGATGTAGGCCTACACTTCCAGTTACTGTAGCCCTTCTTTTGAATCCTTCTGGGGAAGTTGAAGTTGTCATCTGCCCATTTGTCAATTTGACCAAAAGAAATTGGTGGAACAGAACTCATATTTTGCGACCATCTCTCCAATTGTTTACAATGGTTTGATGAGTAGGCTGGTGTCTTGTCGTTTCCTCTGTCGCGCGTGCTTGAGTGTGTGTGTGTGTGTGTGTGTGTGTGTGTGTGTGTGTGTGTGTGTGTGCGCGCGCGCGCGCTCGCGCGCGGGCATGCGACGTGAATGTGAAATACATTGTAAAGCACATTGGAGAAGGTCCATTGTCGGAAACGTTGCCTAAATAAAGTTGTCCTTATTTTTCCGTTGAGACGGTGTGCATGTCATTTATTATATCTGATCCCTGCCCCTACGCACCCGTCTCTGAGCTGATCAGGTGGGCATGAGACCTTGCTTCTTCCTGAGATATCTTGTGTGCAGCATGAAGGTGCACAACAAATGCCAATGTTACCCAGCCTGTAGTTGTCCAACTATATAATAACCTTGTGTGCTCATATTTCAACTAACACAGGGGTCGGCAACCCAAAATGTTGAAAGAGCCATATTGGACCAAAAAAAAACCAAAACAAATGTGTCTGGAGCCGCAAAAAATGATATATCGTCGTTGTCGGGTGGAAACCTTGTATGTCCAAAACTTCGTTTTGTATTTATCATTTAAAAAATGAATTAAACTAGTGAAAACAGCCAATCTACAAGCACACAACGCCTCGCGGTGCGAGGCGTTGTGTGCTTGTAGATCTGCTGTTTTCACTACTTTTGTGCGTCAGTCTTGTATGATGAAGCAGGGCTTTACTTTGCGGGGGGGAAAAAACATACAAATTTGAAACTTGGAGATACAAGGTTTCTGCCCGACAGTGACGATAAAAAGAATCGTTAAAACAATTCAATTTTCATACATTTTTGAGAAAGCTCCAGGGAGCCACTAGGGTGGCGCTAAAGAGCCGCATGCGGCTCTAGAGCCGCGGGTTGCTGACCCCCGAACTAACATTACAAACAATAACAATAATCCTGTCAAACAAAAAAGTCCATATGACGTCCTGTAATGACGTCAAGATCATCCCCATATGGGCTGTGATCTGGCCCCAATGGAGACGTCACTGATTGGTCCAGGTCCTGACCGTGCTTGCTGGGCTACAAACTGCCAATTACATTATGAGCTATTTTTAGTCAGTGGACCTTTTGGCCTGAGGGTGGCAGTGCACTGGAGTAAAGGGCATGGGTCACTCAAATGGTCAGAGTTCATCCTCCAGGGAGAATGAGTGCTCTCAGCAAGCTTCAAGTCAATCAGACCATTATATTTTATCTTATTATGTTATATTTTTGGCAAAGAGCTTTGGTGTAGAGGGGGAAAAGAGCAGACTAAGTACAGAGTGAAAGGTCAAGTTTATTAAGTATTGACGGTTCAAGTGGTTACATATCTGAAAACACAAATTGACAGGAAATCCAAAATACACTGATGATCGATCGTGCTTACAATTAAACTTTTATGGAATCTACAAAAAGGCTGTGGGGGTCCCTGCTTCATCTCTCAACTAAGGGGTCCTTGACAACTTTGAAGACCCCTGATTTACAAGCATCCACAAAACATAGTAGAATTGTATCCACAGCAATGTAAACAGAGACAGATTAACCGTGATCTGTTATTCAGATATAACAGACCACAGAATACCTTGATTTACCAATCAGAATGGAGTATTCTACAAAGCCATATATCTATCTGCCGATCCCGAGAATACTCGTGAAAAATACTCGAGTAGCACATGCTGCTGATCCCGAGTATACTCGTGAAAAGTACTCTATTACTGTAACGGCGGTAATCTATTACCTGTTGGTGCGCGGAAGGTCCTGACACGATCGCCCTCGCCGATTCATTATCATCACGGATCCACTAGCACAAAATAGTAATCCCATAACATTGAGGCAGACGGGGAATCTCATCTTTAATGTCCATTATCTCGAAACAACACTTTCAAAGGGAGGATGGCAGTAGATTCTCGCTTATATAACACATGTTGAAAAGCACCGATCCGCCATTACACAACAGTATGTTGATGACGAGCGATTCCGGTGAAGGACGTGATGACGTCAAACCGGAAGTGTTTACGCTATGGACTTCTGGCCTTCAAAATAAGACAACGGTCGTGGATGCAGCCTGCGGGAGGCACGCTGGACATTTTAATCTGTTAATTTCTGGAGCACTAAATGAGTTAACAATCTCCTACCTCACAGATCTTCTCCAGAGCCGGGACAAAGTAGTCATCACACACCAAGGCCAGCGCATAGAACATGTACATCGCCTGAAAAATACACACAATGTTATGTCAAAACATGCCCATATATGGGCATTACCAAATATGGGCATTCCCAGATATGTCCTTAATATTGATGACATTGGGACAGGGATCTCCATATATGGGCATAAAATGTATGAATGAATGAATGAATGAATGAATGAAAATGTTATTTCCGTGTCATGCCAAAATTTGGCCCATCCCATATGGGATTATATGACACATTAAATATCAAAGTTAACTGACATCAACAGTCCTTCCGGTGTTTACATTACACCATTGTTATAAATTAACAAAACCATAAACATGAGAACAATACATCATGAACAAATATATAATATATTTATGGGCATAAAATGTATGTTAATTAGTAAAGCAAAGCAGGGCCGTGGCGAGTTAGGGCCTGGGTTTGATGCCTGGAGAACTCCGTATTATCTGGCATCATCTGGGAATGCCCATACTGTATATGGCCATTCAGATAGGGATTCTGTCAGAGAGGTTCCCATGACATCACAACATACAATATATTTCATGCCCATACATGGAAATCCCTATCTGAACCAGCCACACAGATATGGGCCATGTCTTGGCCATCTGGCCAGTGATGTATATCAATGACATCAGGGATCTTCATATATGGGCATAAAAGTGATTCTGGGGAATACCCATATATGGACTTTTACATAGGTGATGTCACCTGTGATGTCACAGTGATGTGTCAAGGGAACCAAACCATAGACTGTAAAAATTGACACACACACACACACACACACACACACACACACACACACACACACACACACACACACACACACACACACACACACACACACACACATGGTAAACTGCGACCTTCGGTCGCAATCAATACAAGGGATGCCAACAAACTGAACAAGCGGGTGATGAAAAAAGAAAAAGAAAAAGAAAGTTAAACTTGACAATCTGGAGGTGCATGTGGAGAGGAGGAAGCTCTCGTCCCTTCTATGATGAGTTTAGCGGGGATGAGGAGCACATTGAGCCACAGACATTGTCCCCAATCAAGCCCGGCTCTCATTATGTTCTGTTCTGTTGTTTTGGATTACAGTCTCCTTGATTGACTCTGGCACACTTACACTACAGAACCATGGACATGCCTGTAGATAACTGTTGTGAGCAGGCCTGGAATTGTGTCATTTTAGGGGCAAGGCAACTTGGCCTTTGGTGTTGGCCATTTTTTGAGGGCACAAAGGCCAAATGCCAGGACAGAAAACTGATTTTAGTCCACTGAAAGAATTTGTTGAATAGGATGATAACCTAATCAGCAGTGAAATAGATAAATGATGGTATTCACAATCTGATCCATGCTCAGCCCTGCACCAATCAAAGTCACTGGATTGGTTTAAAGATGGGGACTCAGGGGAGTTAAGACTTCAGAATCTCAACAAAAGTCTACATGACAAGAAAGAGACACTGGTGTCTACTGTCTACATATTGACAAGAAAGAGACAGAGGAGAAAGTGATACAGTCAGCTGGGGCATTAAGGCCACTGTGGCCTCAGGTCCTGCCTTCATGGCCTCCATGAAATTCCTGCCCTGGTTGTGAGATTAATTTATATTCACTCATGTTGTTAAAACATTGAAAGGACATATTATGCAGACACCCACTGCTGAAGGCCACCAGATACTGTATCAGTCTCATCGTTACATTTGATAATCTGCACATACATGCATATCCATTCATATATTCCCTGTAGTGATGATGAATTGTACTTTTATATATGTGTTGACAGATTATGTTAACTCAGTCATACCAAGTGCACATATCTTGTGTCAGACTAACATTGAATGTATTTGACCTTATTCGTCTGTCTGTACTTGTAAGGTTTATATTTTCTTATAAAACACAAAATCACAGAATGGGCTGGTCATCCTGGTCATCCTGACGACCTTTGCTGCCTGGGGTTTTTAGCGAGGGTGCTGACAGAACCCTCGATAAAAACCCCAGGACAAAAATCCACTCGTCCTAGACAATTTGCCCTCCTGGGGTCAGTTGCACCACCAGAACGTAAGTTCTGCCCTAAGTTAGGGTGTAAAGTCCTTACTAGAGGCTTAGTAACTACTAGTTAGTTTATAACTAAGTGAGTTACTAACAGGTGTTGCACCACGACTGCTTAAGGCATAACGTAACTAGTAATGCGTAGACTGTTCCTAAAGTAATGTATAGTCGCATAAAATGACGTCATAGCTCCCGAATCCAATGAAAGCGAACTGTTTCTAGTAAGGAAATAAAGCTTGTATCGTCTTTTGTCAACAGAGACCTCCGTCTCTCCACTGGCATGTGCAGTACAGTACACAAGTCACTGATATGCGCGCACAGGGCGAGCACATCCCTGCGCAGCGCACTGCCCTGCAAACGGATTGTATCCCCCGTTGTGAAGTAACGCAGAGCAACGCATATTAGGAGACACAGGGGAAGAGAGCGCACCGTTCAATTCGCTGTTGTGCTGTATGCAGCAGTGGTTGAAAACTAAAGTACTCAAATGAATTAAAAAAGTATCAATCCTGCAATATAGAAATACTCTATTAATAGCAGACACATCGTGAGCTTGTAGATCGGCTATTTTCAAATGGCCGAAATATATATAGGGCTTAATGTATGTTTTAAACAGATGGGTCGTTTCATTGTTGAATTAATTAAATAGCCGATATAATGCTGTCTGCCACGTTAGTAGTGAAGTAGCTCTACTCCCATAGAGATAGGTTACTTAGTAAAGACTTTAGTGCTGCCCAAGGGGTGGTGTAAATATATAGTTGTTACTTAGAGATACGTAAGAACTAATTTGTGTGGTGCAACACCTGACATTTTAGTAATGCGTAAGTCTTGACTTAGAAGCCATTTACGTTACAACTAGGCTACGTTATAACTTAGTAACAGCTGGTGCAACCCCGCCCTGGCCCCCAAACTGTGGAATAAACTCCCTATCGCACTTAGAACTACAGACTCACTCCCTAGCTTCCATTAGAACTACAGACTCACTCCCTAGCTTCCATTAGAACTACAGACTCACTCCCTAGCTTCCATTAGAACTACAGACTCACTCCCTAGCTTCCATTAGAACTACAGACTCACTCCCTAGCTTCCATTAGAACTACAGACTCACTCCCTAGCTTCCATTAGAACTACAGACTCACTCCCTAGCTTCTGCCGTGGTCTGAAGACTCACCTATTCAGACTCCACCTTAGCCCATAGCACTACTGTAACACTCCCCTTCCCTGAATGACCATACATGAAGCTAGATAGCATTTTTAGGTTTTAGAAGTTTTTTATTGATTAGGTGCGTGGTCTACCTATGTTATAATTATTTTCTAGATTGATATGTCTATGCATTTGTTGTATTGTTGTTGATGTACTGACATTAGGGCATTCACCATTCACCAAATATTTGAATATTCGAATATCAAAGTCACTATTCGACGTTGTTCACCGAAGTCGAATATTCGCTTATATAATTTTATTGTTTTCTCTTTAGAAAATATATCGTTTATAAAACTTGGCTAGATAGGAAGTCATAAGAATGAGTTGCCAATGCCCAGGGCCGGCGCGTATATAGAGGCGAACTAGGCAGCTGCCTAGAGCGGCACTTTATAAAGGCGGCGAAAATGCGTCGGGGGAAAAAAAAGAGAGAGAGAGAGAGAGAGAGAGAGAGAGAGAGAGAGAGAGAGGGCGAGCGAGGGACGAGCGAGGGCGAGCGAGGGACGAGCGAGGGAGGGAAGAAAGACAAAAAAAAAGAAAAACGGGCAGCGGTAGTGTTGGCCAACCTGCGTGCAGCTAATAAATGTGCCAATCACTGCATCTGAAGCCGCCTCAGGGGAGGGAGAGGCGCCCACGTAATGGCCAAGCAGCAGCCCTGCCCTGGTAAACACACACCCACCCGCCAAGTCTGAACTGAAGTAAACAGGAAGAAGCACTGACAGGTAGTAATAGCGAATGAATATAAATAGCAAACATGTCAAAAAGACTAACTATACAGATAATCAGGCTGTGAATCCACGGTGTCCACCGTCATGTTCTGCTCAAGAAACTGTTGACAATGACAGCAGCGCTGGAGAGAATACACTACCAGGCAGGACCAGAGAAGGGCACAGAGTTAGAGGAATTAATTTACCCAAAACCAGAGCCCTAGAATGATTATACTGCTCTGCCCAAAACCAAGTGCAGCCGCAACCCGCAAGGATGATTATACAAGAGGATTTTCAGAGGCTCATTTTACAGTAATGCCTGCCGTGTTCATTTCTGAAAGGTAAGCCTGGCTGGCAGCTGCCCATTATTATTTGTTTTATTTGCTGCTGTGGTTGATTGCTGACTGCTGCTGGCTGCACACAGTGTGTGTGTCATGTGCTTGTGTGGTTATATGCACAACGCGGCTGTGCTGAGTGCTGACCTTTGTGTGTTTAATGGAGAGAGATTGGACTTTTCTTATTTCATTTGAGGAGTTGGTTAATAGGCTATTCGTTTTTGTTAATGATTACAACACTTAGCAAACCTATTGGTTATGGACACTTTACTTTGTGAAGCGCCCTATGTTAAATGTCCCATGTTAACGTTTCGATTAGAAAACCCACCGGCGATGCGGCCGATTCGCGGGGGGGGGGGGGGGTGGGGGGGGGGGGGTGATTCGCGGGGGGCGGGGGGCGCGGGGGGCGGCTCCGACGGTGCTTGCCTACAGCGGCGTTTCTGTCTCCTCCGGCGCTGCCAATGCCCCTGGTGGATGAATGTGTTAATGCTCTATACCAGGGGTTCTCAAATAAACATATTTGAACTGGGGACCCCCACCCTGACAAGCACTTGGAATTGTAGGTATTACATTTAATGTGACTCGGTTCCGCAGATAAATATTGTGAAAATAGCGTTGCGAGGCGTTTTGAGCATGTAGATCGGCTATTTTCACAATGTTCGCCTCTTGCTTACTTGATATTTGACAGTTTAGCCACTAGCCAACTCTTCGAATACTTTGAGGTAGAATAATCCGAATACTAAAAATCACTATTCGTGAATGCCCTATCTGACATATTATCTTGCTTATCCCTTAAGTTCACTACACCAGATTCACTACACCTTCGTTCTGTTCGGGTCTGTTTGCATTTCTGCTTTGCTATATCCCACAACCTTAATTAGAATCGCCCCGTGTGTTTGTGTGTTTGTGTGTTTGTGTGTGTTTCCATCTGTAACTCCACGTTCAGCAGTTGTTCAATTGTCTAAAAAACATAATACAAAAGAGGGGAGGGGGTAAGGGTGAGGTGAGGGGGGTTGGAGGGGGGAGGGGTGGAAGGGGTTAGGGGGTGATTGTGTATCTGTGTTTGTACATGATTCCTTGTATTTCTGTGCATCAGGGGAGGGGGGGGGGGGGGGGGGGGGGGGTTCGGAATGGGGCTTCGGAAGGGGGGTGTTAGAAGTGGGGGTGACTGTGTGTCTGCGTTTTGGCATAATACTGTGTATTTCTGTGCATCTGTGCTTCCGGGTCATGACCCGAACAGCACTAAAGGTTCAAAAAATATGAGGGGGGTGTAGCATGGGTGTAGTGCAAAAATATTTTTTTTACATGTTCATCTCAGAAGAATCTTTAAGGCCAGTGAGTTTCAGGTGGAAAAAAATTAAACTTCTACCTTTTTTTTCCAAATGAAAATGTAAAACGGGTCAAAATGACCCGAACAGCACTTAAGGGTTATTATGTATTACCTGCTAATTGTAAGTAGCTTTGGATGAAAAGAATCTTCTAAATGCCTAAACTGTAAACTGTCACCCTCCCCCATCCCTCCCCCTTTTCCTGTCCACCTAATCTATCAATAAAGGCATAAAAAGCCCCAAAAGTATCTTTTAATCACAGAATAAGAAACAGTGAACAGGAACAAAAAGAGAATGTGACAGAGAATGTGTGTGAACGATGCTGCGGAGACACTCACACACAGAACGTGGAATCCCACGGCTCCCTCCATTCGTTCCTGGTTGGTGAAAAAATCCCTGGGGAACTCATGGATAGCTGTGGAGAAGAAACACACACACACACACACACACGCACACGCACACGCACACGCACACGCACACACACACACACACGCACACACACACACACTCTTATTATATGTGGTGGAGACGACGCACTGCCGCTGAATGACAAGGCATTAAAAGAGATGTGTATATTAGTTTTCCCATGTCAAATAAAGCGGGCACACAAAGCTGGGAATCATAGCTACAAAATGATATATTGGTTGTGGCGATTGACCCAACAGTTTTGAAGATATGGCTTATAGAATGATGCCATGCTGAAATACTACTTTTGAGATATTCAAGTTCTAAATTTGGGAGGACCAACAGAATTATGTCCCGATCTCTCACATTAATTAAAAAAAAAGTCTTATTTACATGCAGAGTTAAGCTCTGGCGTTTAAGTGAAATGTAGCCTGATATTTATGACATGCTTTTGTGGCTTTATCACATTTTAGAAAAAAAAAAGAAAAAAAAAAAGGAATTTCAGCTGTGGTCTAAAGCAGTGGCTTCCGAAATGACTGCCCCAGTGTCATGCTAAAAGAGGTGAATTTCCCTCTGACAAACAGCTGTAGAATAAGATTTGTATGTTGTCTTCTTGTTGTCTTGTTTTGTCAGTATTGTTTAATGCAAGGGTCATCAGGGTCGTCCGGGACCCCTAGGGGGTCCTCAGAGTTACTACAGGGGGGTCTCCAAATATTTGTGATAGAAACCTTTTTCTCCTTTTTTATACATACTTGAACCCTAATGCCCATATTCTGAGAAGCGCGAGGCGTTGTGAGCTTGTTGATCGGCTATTTTGGGCAAAGAGGTTTGGTGTAGAGGGGAAAAAGAGCAGACTAAGTACAGAGTGAAAGGTCATGTTTATGAAGTATTGACGGTTCAAATGGTTAAATATCTGAAAACACAAATTGATATGAATCCAAAACACACTGATGATCGTGCTGTCAAACAATGAAACTATGTGGAATCTATGAACAGGTTGTTGGGGTCCCTGCTTCATCTCTCTCTCAACTAAGGGGTCCTTGGCCTGAAAACGTTGCAGCACGAAGACTTGAAATGGCACACATGTATGTATGTATGTACAGTACCATGTAACATTATTCTAGGAAACAAGGCAACCATGTGTTTTCAGCACCCTCTGGTGGACACACATACACAGACATCCAAACAGTCAGCCTCATTACAATAGTTTTGCGTCACTTCATGTTTCCACTAATAATACAAGACAAGGCTTCTAATTATAGACTCGGGGGGCTGGCAGACAGTGGGCGAAAGCCTAAATATGCCATATCATTATCTCACAGCGGCCATGTGCGTTTTTTTTTCCGGCCTGTTGCACCGCCTCGTATGACTGGCAAAGCTAAATATAGCAATGCCCTTGTGTGACTGTGTGTGCATTTTTGATCTTTAGCTCTGTTAGCGTGTGTGGGTGATTGCAGTACAAAAGTGTGTGTGTGTGTGTGAGGTTGCAAGTGTGCAAGTGTGCACGTGTACACATCTGCGCGCGCGCGTGTGTGTGTGTGTGTGTGTGTGTGTGTGTGTGTGTGTGTGTGTGTGTGTGTGTGTGTGTGTGTGTGTGTGTGTGTGTGTGTGTGTGTGTGTGCACGTTGGCAGAATGGGCATGCATTGTGCACTCCCTTACACACAAACAGGGGTGTCGCACCAAATTCTGGGCCCTGGGTACTTTAACTATTGAAAAATAGCAGATATACAAGTTCACAGGGCGGCACCGAGTGCCACGCGGCGAGCTTGTAGATCTGCTATTTTTGAAAAATAGTGAAAATCTGTGCAAGTCTTTGAATATTTCAAATCCTTCTAAGGTTTTCTTTTTTTGTTTCTATGTCAGTGGTGCTCAAACCTTTTCATGTGAAGGACCCCCGAAATGATATGTATTTGGCCACAGACCCCCATGTCAAAATATTTAGTTCCAGGGGACCCCCCATAAGCAAAATTTGAGTTACAAATGTTCGCTTAAAAAAACACATATTCAAAGATTTGCACACATTTTCACGATGTTTCAAAAACAGCAGATCTACAAGCTTGCAGCCGCGCTGTGAGCTTGTAGATCTGCTATTTTTCAATAGCTAAAGTATACAATAATCCCAGGCCCCTCCACCTTGGGCCCTAGTAACTCAGTCCCACTTTCCCCCCCCTTGTGACGCCCCTGCACACCAACGTGTGTGACGTGAATGCGTGGTGATGTTCAGTGACATTCTGCCCCTCAACAGCCGTGAGGAGATGAGTCAGACATGACAACACAACAATACCCTCCATAATTTCTACACAACACAACAATCCACAGCACTACATACTGTAATACACTCTATGAATTGAGTATAAAAGGGCCCCAATGTACAGTAAACAAGGCCATTGTGCTTTCTTGGGTTTAAATCCAATTAGCAGAACTTGTATCTGAACTGTACTGTCCTGTGCTGTGCTTTTCCTATGCAAACGTAACCTCGCCTACCCGGCTTCCTGGGGGAAAGCCTGGTGTTTGTGTGTCTCTGTAGCCATTAAACGAAACGGGTTTCTTACATTGATGCTCCTACATCATGCAAGCACCAGTTAAAGTTACTTTCCATCCCTCATATACTGTGTGCACAGTGCACATCCCATAACCCACACACTGCACATCATTTTGGAGCTCATATCTTTGAACGGGTAAGGGCTAGTTTACTTAAAGGAGCTATAGTCAACTTTTTCTTGAAAAACGGATGCTAAAATAAAAATAATGTTTCGAAAATATTTTATAAAAAAATAAGCTTCATATATGTGTTTCTATTCAAAAATGACCACAAAAAGCATAACATAATGATAAAATAATCATTTTGGCCATCGTCAGACCGACACTTTGTTTACATTCTAGTCTATAGACTAGGATGTAAACAAAGTGTCGGCCCTACAATGAAAAAGTTGACTATAGCTCCTTTAAGTAATGTACTTAAGTACACTTTCGAGTTATTTGTACTTTACTTGAGTATTTCCAATTTCCAATACTTTTACTTCTACTACTACATCTCGGATCCAAATATTGTACTTTTACTCCACTACATTTATTTGAACACTTTAGTTACTAGTTACTTTGCAGTTATAAATTATGATATTATGAAACATACATAAACCACTTGAGTCCTATGTTGTACCGTGGCTATTTGAAAATGGCCGATCAACAAGCTCACAACGCGTCGCTATTTTCAAATATTTTGTACTTGTACTTTTGGTACTTTAAGTACATTTTGATGCCAATACTTTTGTACTTTTACTCAAGTACGTTTTGAATTCCGGACTTTTACTTGTAAGGGTGCCCTCACACCAAAATACCTATAGTGGAATCCGCCAATGCATTTCAATGAGAATGGAGCGTTTTTTTGCAGAAATCCTCTACTGTATTTTGGTCTGAGGGCACCCTTAGGGTGCCCACACACCAAAATACCTATGAGAGTGGAATCCGCGTTCCGCCAATGCATTTCAATGAGAAGGGAGCGTTTTTTGCAGAAATCCTCTGCTGGCATGAAACCGCTTCACTCTCATTGAAATGCATTGGCGGAACGCGGATTCCACTATCATAGGTACTTTGGTGTGAGGGCACCCTAATTAACAGAGTATTTCTTCATTGCAGTATTGATACTTTTACTTGAGTACAACATTTGAATACTTTTTCCACCATTGCGAGTTGGACTGAAAGATGCATATACCAAACACATTTTTCAAAAGCAAAACTACCCCGCATCAAGGAGTTTATTAGGTAGGCCCTAAAAGTATGTCCTTGAGCGCAGGGGAATATTTTGGGTTAAAACTGAATCCGGTTTGATCTTTCTGGCAAATTGTAGTCCTTTGGGGACTACAACATGACGTGTTGTGGTTTCTTCCGCTCCAGACCGGTTACAACCCCGAAAAGTGAAGTGATCCCAGACTAATGCAAACGTATTCAATCAATCAATCAACACCACATCATTGCACGACACAAAACAACCAGTGATGGAAAAAGTAGTCACATTTTATACTTAAATGGATATTTCACTTTAAAATAATCTAATCAGGGTTTTATGAACACCCTGAAAAGATTTTAATTTGCTTGAATCAATATTTCTAGATATTTGATGTAAATGTTACCAGTCCTCCTCCTCCAGGACGAGGCCCTGGAGGAGGAAATGGGTGTTAAAAACACCCATTATTTTTTCTAGTGACTCATACTACCCTCCTAATACGTGAGCAGGCCGTGTTTTTTTTGTTTGTTTTTTTAATAAAGTTTTTCTTTTGTTTTTAATAATTCTTTGGGAAAATGGAAAAGATTAAATACGATAAAGATTTATTCAAAATAAATGGAAAAAAGTTATCAAAAAAACACTCCTCACGTATTAAGAGGGTAGTATGAATCACCAGAAAAAAGATGTGTGTTTTTAATGAATCTATCATGGTGAAAATGGAATTTGAAGTTACAATGGGTGTGTATGGGGAGGCGTCCTGCAGGAGGAGGGCCTGGTAACATTTACATCAAAATATCTAAATATTGAATGAAGCAAATTAAAATCTGTTCAGGGTGTTCATAAAAGCCAGACATAAAATTAGACAATAAAATTACCAAAAGTTATTTTGAAAGTGAAATATCCCTTTAAGTAAAAGTATCAATACTGCAATGTAGAAATAATCTAGCAATAAAAGTCCGGAATTCAAAATGTACTTGAGTAAAAGAAAGAAAGTATTAGCATCAAAATGTACTTAAAGTAAAAGCGCAAAATGTTTGAAAATAGCCAATCTACAAGCTCACAGCACGTTGCATCGTGACACATTGTGAGCTTGTAGGTCGGCTATTTTCAAATAGCCAAGGTATAAAATAGGGCTAAAGTGGTTAATGTATGTTTTGTAATATTACAATTCATATCTACAAGTAACTAAAGTTGTCAAATAAATGTAGTGGAGTAAAAGTACGGTATTTGGATCCAAAATGTAGTGGAGCAGAAGTAAAAGTATTGGAATTCTCTATGAATCCACAAATCTGTGTCTGCGTGTCAAGGGCTGGGAGGCGACCCGGTGATCTCCCAGTTAAAGTGAAATGGAGGTATTTTGATTTGAGGCCAATACGGAAGTGCTGCAGTTCATAGACCTTATTCACACCCAAGGTAAATAGGAGGTAAAGAAATCCACGCCCCTTTCGCTATCTCGCAATTCCAACCGGCAGATTCGTCGCACCATGGGTGCCAAACTGCTGCCGGAAGTTCAGTGGAAGACTGTGGAGCAGCCTCCCAGCAGCTCATGAAGTTCATGAACAAACACTATTTATGAAAAAGTGAGACCTTTATAACAAACTCGGCTCAGGAAAATAAAAGAAGGCATGTCACACATTTTTTTGTGCTGTGTGGATTTTCGATGTGTGCACTGTGTAATTTTTATAGCTTGTATCTAAAGAGCAAAAAGTATGTTTCTAAACGTGCCAAGTATCGCAAGACTATCCACCGTTTCCTGTCTGGGAACCAAATTTTGCGATACTTCGGAGACAGAAACGATTATTATTTACTGTTATTATTATTATTATTTCATTATGCACTGTGCACATCGAAAAGCAAGTGATTGTAAGAATACCTTTGATATGTTTTCTTTTATATTTCTGAACAGATTAGATGACAAAGGTCTCATTAGTTAATAAATAGTTTTTGTTCCAGGTTTGTACATGAGCTGATCCAGCCAGTTCCATTCACTGTCATGTATTTTCATCGCACTTCCGGTGCGAGTTCTGGCACCCATGGTGAGCGTCATGGCCGGACATGGCGCATCCCTGTTGTCACATGATATCCCTACCTCCTATTTACCTTGTTCACACCACGGCCATCTTTGATCACATGACCACGTCGGGTGGCAAACAGCCAATCAGAAGCTTCTGCGGGTGGGTCTTGCCTTACCCAAAATGCTGTTTTAAGCTTCTGATTGGCTGCTTGCTACCCGACGTGGTCATGTGATCAAAGATGGCCGCGGTGTGAATAAGGTCTATTAATGGCCTCTAGAGCAGGGGTTTTCAGAGTGGGTGACGGGGCACCCTGGGGTGCCGTGACGGCGGTCTAGGGATGCTGCGAGATAATTTGATCATATTTTGAATTTATTTGGACACTTTGGGAGAAAAATGGCAAAATGTGCTTATGTTTCCCCTTATATGGAGTTGAATGAATACAAGATGCTGGGAGTGAAAATGATGAATATAATGTAGGTCTGCCTTGGATGAAAACGATATTTAAAGGGGTGCCCTGAGACAAAAAGGTTTGGGAACGCCTGCTCTAGAGGGTGTCACTATATCCCCCTGCTGTATCCCCCCTGCTGTAATTGTTGTCATAAACACTTTATTGTAACTCGGCTTGGATTCTAATACCAACAACGCGTGAGTCGTGACTTCAGTTAGACTTTGACTTAGAAATCAATGTCGGATGGAAACCGTGTATGTCCAAAACCGTTCGTTCTGTATTTATCATTTTAAATAGCTGATCTTAAAGCACACAACACCTCACATCGCGCGGGGTTGTGTTCTTGTAGATCTGTAATTTTCACTAGTTTTGTACAACAGTCTTGTATGATGAAACGGGGCTTTACTTTACGAAAAAGCGTACAAATTTGAAACTTACAAGGTTTACAAGGTTTCTGCCCGACAGTGACGACAGTGATACAAAAGACTAATGAGTGATAATCTTTTTGTTGTGGTGGTTTAGCGCTATATTGATGAGATAGATATTTTGTCCTCGAGAAGTGAAATTGAATTGAAGTTCAGTCGCACATAAAAAGAAATGTGTTTAAACAAATAAATAAAACGCTCAAGATAGTCGTTTATGACTTGCCTGCCTTGCCTTGGGACTTGAGTGCAAAGACTTGAGACTTACTTGTGACTTGCAATACTTTGTCCCACCTCTGCTATTAGTGTTGTAAAACAAAACCGAGATCAGCTATTCATGTTTTTAAGGTTTCAGACCGACGAAGGAACAAATAAAGGATTGCTGGGGATTCATTGAACCAATAGGCTTATTACCAGTTAGACCAGTAAGATAAGTGCCCGTCAGGTCGCATACACAAACCTTTGAAGGCAATCGTAGCCAATCAGGAGGGAATATGGGAAACGGGACAGATCCATGTTGATGACATGACTTTAGAGATACTATGTAGCGCTTTGCGTGATTTTATATTTTTTATTTGGGAGAAAGTGTACAAAATCCTATATTAAAGGCTTTTGTTCTTGAATTGAGTCAATCTGCTGTATGCAAGTGATATCAAATTGTGATACCAAACAAAGAGACCACTAAAAATAAGAATTGGTGAACATAAAACAGCCATTCGCACAAAGAATTTGGACTATGCAATGGCTAGGCACTATCTACAAGCATGGCTCCCCAGCCTCCCTCAAGTTTTGGGGTATTGAAAAAATCACAGCCCCACCACAGGGAGGCGATATAATAAATAAACTACTTCGTAGAGAAGCAATGTGGATCAATAACCATGACACCTTAGAACCCAATGGCTTAAATGAAGAACTAAGCTCATCATGCTTTTTATAGACGGTCCCTGAGGCATTCTTCCCTGTACAGTATGTGTTCTGTTTGCATTATACATTTTAAAATGTTTTTATTGGCTTAACATTGTTGGCCCCTATGTATGTACTTACACTGTTTGTATTTCTACTTTATATGTTAAAAATAATCATTATACCTGAGACTGAAATGCAGCACCTGGTACCAGAGAGCCAACAACCATTGGTTTATTGAGAGCTACGCCCTCTCCTGTCTCTGTTTAAATGCACCTCCTTGTTTGCCGCTCCTCATGACTCTGCAGATGCACTAGCATCGAAACGTTAGTCACTCCTGTATACTGGCACCTGAATAAAAGGTTAGAACCGTCTGAGCTGCTCCAGTGTCTCCCTCTTCTGCATACATCTGTCCCTGCTCCTGTGATGCACCAGACTAGCCGTGTAGGCTGAGGCGCGCTGTAGTAGATCCCATTTGTTCTGATATCAAATTGTGTTGCTCATATGTATAAGTGTTTGTATATGTATATGTGTGTGTGTGTGTGTGTGTGTGTGTGTGTGTGTGTGTGTGTGTGTGTGTGTGTGTGTGTGTGTATGTGTATGTGTATGTATATGTATATGTATATGTATATGTATATGTATATGTATGTATATGTATATGTGTATGTGTATGTGTATGTGCATGTGTATGTATGTGTGTATGTGTATGTGTATGTGCATGTATGTGTATAATGTATGTGTGTGTGTAGTACATGCACACAAATCCCTGAGTTTTTCCCCTATTTTGTATTAATCTGTTGTAGAGTGGATCAGTGTGGATTAGCTGACAGACTGTTCCTCACTCCTCCTCCCCTCTACGCTCTTCTTCTCTCCTGCTCTCTGCTCCCCGCTACTCCATCACTGGCTTACATAAGGTCACCACTATTACATAAGAGAGAGAGAGAGAGAGAGAGAGAGAGAGAGAGAGAGAGAGAGAGAGAGAGAGAGAGCTAGAAGAGTGGAGAGATAGGAGTGAGAGAGACTGAGATAAACAGAGAGGCAGACAGACAGCGAGAGATACAAAGGGAGACAGAAGATAAAGAGAGAGAGAGAGAGAGAGAGAGAGAGAGAGAGAGAGAGAGAGAGAGATCAGGGAGGCCAAATCCTATCCATCAGATCAATCTCAGTAGATCTCTGTACACAGCAAAAATGAGAGTGTTAATTTAAGCGAGCACAGTATAACAATGCAGCCGTGAAGGCTACAGTGCTACTGGTGCACGGCTCCCAGGATGCCATAGTCGGTTGTTTTCTTCGTCTGCATTGCTTTCCTCTCTAAGACCACCGTACGGGGCTTTGCACACCGCCACGATTTTCCGTTTGCTGCATGATTAAAACGCTTTGGATTTGGTGTGCAAGGCTGCGCGGAATCCGTGCTGCGGATCCGAAAAGGAGTCATAAAAGGAGTGATGAGTTTTTTTAACGCATGCTAAAAGACGCACAAATCTAAGTGGGTTCGATTGGGAAAAAAAACGCAATGCCGCAGCCATTTGCCGCACGGCAAATTCGGAGCAGGTGTGCATGAGGTCGTAGAGAATCATTGTTTTCTTTAACGTCCGTTTTTTTCCGTGCGGAAAATCGCTCCTGTCTGCAAAGTCCTTTAGGCTGAAATGTACACTCCTACTCATTCACTCATTCTGCAGAGGATCAAACCTACTCATTCTGGTTTCTACTGTAGGGATGTGTGTGGCTGGTCAGCTACTGTATATCCTATTAACACCCAAGGAGCCAAACTCGTTCAGTAACGAGTTAAGGCCACTAGGTGTCACCCTGCCAAAAGGAGTTGTCTCGTCCCTGAACGAGTCAACGAAGGGTTAACTGTACGTGCAGCTGCCTGCCCTCTTAATGACCCGAGTCCATACGTCACCCAGTAGCAGAGAGAGAGAGAGAGAGAGAGAGAGAGAGAGAGAGAGAGAGAGAGAGAGAAAATGGCACGAGCTGGTTGCATTGATTTCCATTCTACTCTGAAACATAAAAAGGGCTTTATCTCTGAATGAGGTGAAAAGAACGCAGAGATCTGATTGTTTTCACGGCGACACTATAACGCGATGGTCGGCCCCCGTTTGGATTTTTGTTTCGCGAGTGTTTGTAAACAAAGGGATTTTCTTCCTCAATCGTCAGTGGACACCCACGTGCACACGCACAAAGCTTCCGAGGCTCTTCAAAACAAAGCGTGAGTGAACGGCGGCAGCAGCAACAGCTAGAAATGTTAGAAACCTGAGCAGCCCATGTGTTAACCTGTTCAGCCTCTCTACCAATCATTTACCAGCAAGACGCCTAAGGGCGAAAAGCGACCTCACCCTAAAGGGCGACATCGCACCATGTCTTGGCCATCTGGCCAGTGATGTACAGTATATACTAGTAAGACGCCTCAGGGCGACACACGACAGGGCGAGGTGGCGCCAATTCTTGGCTAGTGATGTATATCGGACCAGTTACCCAATTTCAACAGTGCCTGTTGAGATTGGCAGAACATGCCCATATATGGGCATTACGAAATATGGGCATTCCCAGATATGCCCTTAATATTGATGACTTCGGGACAAGGATCTCCATATATGGGCATAGAACGGACAAGGACGTAATTAATTTGCAAGTGTGATCTGGGAATTGTCGACTATATATGGGCATAAAAGGGACATGAAGCCAGAGCGTGATTTCAGAGCAGCAAACCCATTCTGTTAAGAGTGTTTCCTCTACATCACAGTGACATCAGAGCATGATGTCAGAGTGATGTCCCAGTGACAAGGGAACCAATAGACTGTAAATGGGGCAGCAAAGATAGTTGGGATGGGGATTCGAACCTGTGACACGCCGTCAGGCTAGATTGCAGCCTAGGTGCACGGCCACGCCGGCGGCCCAGGACAGATTATATTTTTTTGCTAAATAATTACTGTATCAATTTTAAATCATCGAATCGTATTGTATCGTGAATTAACCAATATCGTCCGTCCATGTATGGTATCGTCAACCATGTATCATGAAGCGTATCGTATCGCTGTTAAAATGTATCATTACACCCCTACTGTCCAGGCATCACGAAGGGAGAGGACCTTGTGTTCGGTAGTGTGTACCAGAATAACATGAAGGTGAAAAACAAAGTTACTGTTATGTGAATGCACTTTGAAATGACACTCCATGTCTGTCACCACACACACAAGTACATGCATAGCAAGCACATCACATACACACACACACGCACGCGCGGACACACACACACGCACTCACGCACGCACGCACGCACGCACGCACGCACGCACGCACGCACGCACGCACGCACGCACGCACGCACGCACACACACACACACACACACACATGCACTCGCACACACGTCTATTTCTAGCTTCAAATGTTTTCAAAAACATTTTTGAGAGCAACGTTTAGTTCTACATAGACACACACGAAACATAGACACACAATACACACTCCCACACAAACACTCACACACACACACACACACACACCCACACACACACACACACACACACACACACACACACACACACACACACACACACACGTCTATTTCTAGCTTCAAATGTTTTCAAAAACATTTTTGAGAGCAACGTTTAGTTCTAAATGTCGCTGTGTGTTTGTTTACATGGCTGACATGTTGGATACAGCACAAGATTCACACAGTACAGCCTCAGTCCAGCAGGTGCTCTGAGCCTTTGATTAGGCAGCGGTCTGTAATCAAGCAGAGCGGTCTGTTATCTAGAAATATCAGACCGCTGATTTCAGTGATTGACCAACAACAAGCCATGCAATTATGGTACATAAGACAAGCATAACTATAGAAACTGTATGTATCGCTAGTTCAGAGGTCACACAGGTCAGAACAGTCACATGTTCTGTCGAAGCGTGATGAAGACACAAAAACTCATTCACCCTCATTTATCAAACTTGGGCGTACAACCATGCTGCTGTCAATTTGACAAGAGCGTAGGTTCTTTAGTTTGACAAACTCTAGGTGCAAGGCCTCTGAAACAAAGGCAGGATATTTCATTGACAATCGTCTCCAGCCGCCAGATTTATCAACACCTGACCAGTCCTACGGTGTGATAGACAGGATACGGATGTTTGATAAATCACACATGAGCCCCTGTCATGAGAGGGATGAGAGGGGGCCCTGGGATCTGGACTGGTATCCACGTTAAGATTGATAAATGAGGGACAATTATTATTTGGTTAGAAACCATTCACCAAATGACCAAGCATGCTCCTATGCAGGGGCGTCACAAGGGGGGGGGGGGGGGGGGGAGTGGCACTGAGTTATTAGGGCCCAAGGTGGAGGGACCTTCATTATTTTATATTTCAGCTATTGAAAAATAGCAGATCTACAAGCTCAAAGCTGCAAGCTTTGAGGGGGGGGGGGGGGGGGGGGGGGAGTGGCACTGAGTTATTAGGGCCCAAGGTGGAGGGACCTTCATTATTTTATATTTCAGCTATTGAAAAATAGCAGATCTACAAGCTCAAAGCTGCAAGCTTTTAGAATTGCTATTTTTGAAAAGTCTATGAAAATGTGTGCAAATCTTTGAATATATGTATTTTTTAAGCGAACATTTGTAACTCAAATTTTGCTTCTGGGGGGTCCCTGGAACTAAATATGTTGAGATGGGGGTCCGTGGCCAAATACATTTCATTTTGGAATCCTTCACATGAAAAAGTTTGAGCACCACTGCCATAGAAACATAGGTTTTTCAAAAATCATTAGAAGGATTTGAAAATTTCAAAGACTTTTCAAAAATAGCAGATCTACAAGCTCGCAGCGCGGCACTCGGTGCCGCGCTGTGAGCTTGTACATCTGCTATTTTTCAATAGTCAAAGCACAAAATAATCCGTATTAATACGTTCCCAGTCTAAATGGGTTAAACCCCCTCGAGTCCCGGCCCCTATGAAGAACATTCATGGGGGCCCCCGCAGTGAATCCTTGTACCCAGGGCCCCAGAATGTGGTGCGACACCCCTGCTCCTACGTCATGGCACCTAACTGGTTACCAGGGCACATGAACACGTCTCCACGGATTCACCTCACCTCCCACAACACCTGTAACACCATCAATCACCTCACCTCCCACAACACCTGTAACACCATCAATCACCTCACCTCCCACAACACCTGTAACACCATCAGTCACCTCACCTCCCACAACACCTGTAACACCATCAATCACCTCACCTCCCACAACACCTGTAACACCATCAATCACCTCACCTCCCACAACACCTGTAACACCATCAATCACCTCACCTCCCACAACACCTGTAACACCAGCAATCACCTCCCCTCCCACAACACCTGTAACACCATCAATCACCCGCCTGTGACGACGGCTTCACCACAGCGGCAGGCTTTTAACAAGCGGCCGCCAACCGGGAATAGACTCCTTACATCTTTGTGTTCTTCTCTCACTAGGGATGGGACGATAAGCCATATCATCGTCTATCGTGATAGAAAACCCTCGCGATAATCGTATCGTGGAGATTTAATTTATCGTGATATCGTCCTCCTTCATGCACTATAGGATCAATTCACCTTTTATTTGCCGAGCTGCATATCCGGTACCACTTAAACCCTCTATAATTGGTAAAAGGTACTTATAATATACGTACTTGATGCAGTCTTTTTTTCACTCTCTATCAAATGTCTTTGCCAAAAAAATAGACGATCTACAGGCTCACAATGCATCGCATGAGCTTGTAGATCTGCTATTTTTTTGCAAATGTTCCGCGCCAGAATGATGGATTTTGATCATCGTGATAATATCGTAAATAACGATTTATTTTGTCACAAAATCGTGATATGACATTTTCATATCGTCCCATCCCTATCTCTCACTCCCTTTCTCCATCCCTATCACTGTGTTCTTTTTCCTCCTCCAAGTTCCAACACAGAGTCTCTCTTGCTTCACTATGTGTCATCATCCCTGAAAGGAGCTTTGGTCCCCAAGGAATAGGATCAGTAGAGCCCAGTTACCACAGTGGTAAAAGGGTGCAAGTGTCTCAACCCCCTTTGTTTGTTAATTCTTCTTAATAAAGAAAAAAAAAATATATTATTACATGTGCTAATATCCTGTAATATATAGACCAGTGGTTCTCAACCTGTGGGTCGGGACCCCCAGAGGGGTCCCCAAATTATTTTGGGGGGTCCCCAGATGATTAACTGAATGTGTAGATCTGCTATTTTTGAAAAATCGTGAAAAGTCTTTGAATGTTTCAAATCCTTCTAAGGTTTTTTGAAAAAAAAACTATGTTTCTATGTCAGTGGTGCTCAAACTTTTTCATGTCAACGACCCCCACAATGATATGTATTTTGCCAAGGACACCCATCTCAAAATATTTAGTTCCAGGGACCCCCCATGAAGCAAATATTTGAGTTACAAATGTTTGCTTAAAAAAATACATTATATTCAAAGATTTGCACATGTTTTCACGATTTTTCAAAACTAGCAGATCTACAAGCTCGCAGCGCGGCACTCGGTGCCCGCGCTGTGAGCTTGTATATCTGCTATTTTTCAATAGCTAAAGTATAAAGACGCCCCTGTGTGTGTGTGTGTGTGTGTGTGTGTGCGTGCGTGCGCGCGTGCGATGACCATGACTGCACATGTACAGTATGCATCCTGGTTCTTAGCAAAAGGTTACATGGTAATTGTGGCATTTGAACAGACCAGAAGGACGTGGCCTGCAAGAAAACAGACCAGGACCTGCTCTGACCTGTGACACAGCTGGAGAGTTATAGGAATAAACACCAAGAGCACACAATGCTGTTGACAGTCTCCTTCTGTCACCCATATTTATGCTGCTTGAGGGAAAGGACTTCCTTCCTGCAAGTGTAGATTCATTACTTAAAGGAGTAGTTCACCCCAAAATGACTTTTTTTCTATTGATTAGTCACGCCATGGAGACTTGAGTTCAATAATATTTTTAGTTTTTTGTCGCATTCCTAAGACAATAATTTTATTGAACGCTGAGTACCCCCATTGATTCCGGATGGGGACCCGTTTCGAAACGGGTCCCCATCCGGAATCAATGGGGGTAAATTTATTGTTATCACATTTTTGTCTTAGGAATTCGACAAAAAAATATAAATATTATTGAACTCAAGTCTCCATGGCGTGACTAATCAATAGAAGAAAAGTCATTTTGGGGGTGAACTACTCCTTTAAAGATGGGGTGCCATGATTTTTTCCCCCATAAAACATGATTATCTACTATTATGATTATACTAGGAGGAAGATCTTTTCCAAAAAAGTGTACAGAAAGAGTTAAAATTATGTTTTTATGTGGCCACACCCACCAGTTCATTGGTATGCGTGGTTGTCAAAGCTGAAGTTAGCCACACCCACATGTGTTGGGTGAATGGTAATTAGGGGAGGGGTTGATTCTATGATGTAATAAGTATGGGTGTTTTTGGAACGGCACGTCTGACCCAGCAGGTGCCATCCTCCAGCTAAAAACCTAAATAGAAAGAGAATACATAATTGCTCATAACAACCACACCAGGGGGTCTAATGAAGTACTGTCAACCTCCTAGACACATGAAAACCAGAACAAGTACAAAACTATGGCACCACCTCTTTAACAGTAAGACTCCCTAATCGGGAGATAAGCGACCGTCACGTCGCATTCACAAACTTTAGAAGGCAATCATTATAGCCAATCAGGAGGGAATATGGGAAATATGGGACAAATCCATGTTGATCACATGACTTTAGAGATACTGTGTACCGCTTTGCGTGATTTTAGGGCAAAATATGTAGGAGCCAAAAATGTGTTTTGCAAGAATCGGCCTCATGGTGGCGCAGGAAGAGGGCCATGTGAGAAATGAGGGGTGGAGGTTGTGGTTTTGCCGGCAAGGAGTGTGTGTGCAAAGTTTGGCATGGATAGGGGCAACGGTGGCGGAGATATGAGTAGGGCAAAAGTGTGAGGTGATGGACAGACTGATAGACTGACTGACAGCCGGTGGAGGTTTTGATAGTAACTGTGACCTGACGGTCGCAATAATACTACTTGATCTGTTGTTTGTGGTTATTATAAGGAAAATAGAAGGAGTTCTTCAATCTTTTATCAGCTTGGGCTCATGAGCCATTTTCCACATTTGTTCTTATACTGCTAAATATCCTGTTTCTTGCGGTGATGTTTAGACTGTGTTTAGTCACACTTATAAATTGTCAAACACTGTTTACACACAATCACACTACCTGGGAGTCAGTGTGAGCAGTGGGTGGTGGAGAATAAGGTCCTAAATAATAGGCCATTTAAGTTGGTGCTACGTATACTTAATCACACTACCGTGTCATGCAAAGAAAAGCATACGTTAACCTTTGGGCAACAGTGTTTCCAAATGACAAAATCCAACAGGCCTTACATCATGCACGGTGCACACTAAATATGGATGTGTGTCGTACCTCTGTTTGGTTTGTTAAGGGAGAGCAATTAAGCCTGCAGCTTAATTGCAAACATATTTGCGGAGGTGGAACGCTTGTAAAGGAAAGGTTGCAGCGCTATAGTCTCAGGCAACAAAGCAGAAAAATGCAGAGAGAGAGACAAACAAGACTGTTGTGTTTTGTCTAACGCTGCCTCGTGTCTCTAGTAATATTATTTAGTCAGATGTACAATTAAGCCATATTCGATATCTGTGCTTTTCAAAGTGAGGTCCGTGGACCCCAGGGAGGCCAGCGGGAGGCCGCCTGGGGGGGACGGGACTATTCTATTCAGGGACGTGCAGAGAATGTTAGAGAGGCAGGGGCTGACATTTCTAAAAGGGCCTTTTGGTGAAAATATCGAAAATAGCTGACCTCCAAGCTCAACGCGTCGCGCTGCGACACGTTGAGCTTGGTGGTCGGCTATTTTCAGTACTTAATACCACACTAAACTAAGCATAATCAAGCCAATACTGGAGATGTGGCGTAACGGCATGGATTTCTACACAGAGAGGGCAGTTCTTTCAACATAAGATGCTGCATTCAAGTTCAGGAGAGTTTAGACAAGGCAATTCTCTTGAATGCTGCCTTGAGGTATGGAAAGAGGGCGTTTTACATTTCTTTCACCATAGTAAAAACAGCATTCATGGTCTTGGGCTCAAGCCCCCTTTGCTGTCTATGTGTGCACGTGCTATCATTAGTGGCATAAAAGCTCAAAGACAAGACGTGTTCTTTCTGTCGTGGATCCGCTTATGTTTTTTGGGTCGTTATCGTGTAGAAAGGTCCACTTTAAATTCTTCTTCAGCTTCCATGTGGTGCACCTGTTCCCACTGGAGGCATTCGATAGGATGATGGCGCTCTGTGCAGCAAATAGGCCAGGTTTTTATTGTGTTTTCCACATAAGCGAATTGTCTTATTTTGTAAAAAATGGCTTCTCATTCTTTCACTAAGCTGATATTTGATGGCTGGTTAAGTAACCAATGAAGTGAATCAGCGTTGATAGCTGTTTCTTTGTTTAGTTTTTTTGGTTGAATGAGTGATTAATAGACATTCTTTACAAAGCTTCAGATTAACATGGAATTACATTGACTACAACAGTCGACCTCTGTCTCTGTGTGTGTGTATGTGAGCATGTGCACTGCAGCCTCATTCCAGATGAGTGCTGCAGACACGCACGCACACGCACGCACGCACACACACACACACACACACACACACACACACACACACACACACACACACACACACACACACACACACACACACACACACACATATAGTGGATGATAGCCATAATCAGGGTAGGCCTAAATCCTCATTGTAGAAGAGAGAGTGAGAGAGAGAGAGAGAGAGAGAGAGAGAGAGAGAGAGAGAGAGAGAGAGAGAGAGAGAGAGAGAGAGAGAGAGAGAGACATATTGCCAGCAGTGGTGGAAAAAGTACTCAGATGTTTTACTTAAGTACAAGTATCAATACTGCAATTTATGAATACTCTGTTAAAAGTAATAGTCCGGAATTCAAAATGTACTTGAGTAAAAGTACAAAAGTATTGGCATCAACATGTACTTAAAGTACCAAAAGTAAAAGTACACAAATGTTTGAAAATAGCAGATCTACAAGCTCACAACACGTCGAATTGCGACAAGTTTTGAGCTTGCTATTTTCAAACAGCGAAGGAATAAAACAGGGCTAAAGTGGTTCATGTATGTTTTATAATATTATAATTTATACCAGAAAAGTAACTAGTAACTAAAGTTTTTAAATAATTGTAGTGGAGTAAAAGTACAATATTTGGATCCGAGATGTAGTGGAGTAGAAGTAAAAGTACTGAAAACTGGAAATACTCAAGTAAAGTACAAATACCTCAAAACTGTACTTAAAGGGGAAAACCACCCATTTTCAATATTGAACTATGTCATTAATATACCTTAGAGGAGTTGTGTGGAAATAAAAAAAGGTTCCCCCTCTTCTGTGTTGCCTAGAACTGGAGGATTGATTTTGGGGTTTGTATTGCAAATCACAACTTGATGACATCACACATTGTACTTTACCCCAAAATCAATCCTCCAGTTCTAGGCAACACAGAAGAGGGGGAACTTTTTTTTAAATTTCCACACAACTCCTCTAAGGTATATTAATGACATAGTTAAATATTGAAAATGGGTGGTCTTCCCCTTTAACCCTTTGTAAGCCACGGGGAGCCCCTTAATGTTAAAATCGTACTATATCGGACTTCCTAGGGGGGAGGGGCAGCCAATCGTCTTTTCCCGTACTTTCCCGTATTTACCGAAATAAATGATTTTCATCCGAAAATCGGTGATCGTCTAACCTTCCCTAGTCACCACTCGTGCATTGATAGCTCATGCACGGTCTGACATGAAGCAGAGGTGACGTCAGCTCCTTTCCTTCTCCAAGGCTACTCCCAGCCATCCGTTTGCTGTCTGTACACTAGTGCTCCTACTGCAGCCATGCTTGGGGCTATGCTAGCGAAAAGGTTCAGTTCTACTCTTGAGTCACACATGGATTATTTGCGGGGACATTTACGTGAACGGATCGTGCACGCGAAACGCACGGGGAGATCGATGATCGGCCAAACCCCCATTCTATCCCAACGGAGATCGAGAAAATCACGGTGAGCTAATGACCTGGGGGGAAAAAAAAAAGAAAAAACAACGGCGCTGTCCAAGAAGGAGGGGCGGCGGGCTCATGTTTATAAACACTAGAAGCTGCGTCTAGTCGGCGACCTGGCCAACTCGGAACAATGTAAATAGGGAATGAATGCCCCGCCCTTTAATGCAAACCCCATTATACCTGTTTTCATAGGACCCGTTTTGACCATCTGTCTGCCTGTGTCCATTTATGCCCATATATGGAGATATCTGTATCTGTCTGTCGGCGTCCATTTTATGTCCATATATGGAGATCACTGCAGTTATAGTTCTGGGTCCATTTTATGCCCATATATGGAGATATCTGTCTATCTGCGTCCATTTTATGCCCATATATGGAGTATCTGTCTGTGCCTCCAACTGTGTTGCAGACACAGTGCCGGTTCCCCCTTTAATGCAAACCTCATTATACCTGTTGTCATAGGACCCGTTTTGAACATCTGTTTGCCTGTGTCCATTTATGCCCATATATGGAGATATCTGTATCTGTCTGTCTGCGTCCATTTTATGCCCATATATGGAGATCTTTGACCATCTGTTTGCCTCTGTCCATTTATGTCATATGGGGGCATTCATTTTATGCCCATATATGGAGAACGCGCGTGCCCGTGGGACGAACGGTTCTCGAGATACGCGGATTACATACATACATACACACTCACAGAGATTTTTTGTTGATGGAGATATCTGTATCTGTCTGTCGGCGTCCATTTTATGTCCATATATGAAGATCACTGCAGTTATAGTTCTGGGTCCATTTTATGCCCATATATGGAGATATCTGTCTATCTGCGTCCATTTTATGCCCATATATGGAGTATCTGTCTGTGCCTCCAACTGTGTTGCAGACACAGTGCCGGTTCCCCCTTTAATGCAAACCTCATTATACCTGTTGTCATAGGACCCGTTTTGAACATCTGTTTGCCTGTGTCCATTTATGCCCATATATGGAGATATCTGTATCTGTCTGTCTGCGTCCATTTTATGCCCATATATGGAGATCTTTGACCATCTGTTTGCCTCTGTCCATTTATGTCATATGGGGGCATTCATTTTATGCCCATATATGGAGAACGCACGTGCCCGTGGGACGAACGGTTCTCGAGATACGCGGATTACATACATACATACACACTCACAGAGATTTTTTGTTGACTCATGTGGCGTACGTGATGTCAGAGCCTTTTATGAAGTGATGTCACAATGAGTCAGAGCTTTCGCCGATTTCCTCCGGAACAGCCTGATGTCAACAATCAACCCCGCATAAGGAGATTCCGAACGTTTCGCGCCGGTTCGGGAAAACCGCGCGTCGGGTCGGGTCGAGACCCGGCACTGCACTCCGTGCCGCGGCGGGGAACGCGCGTGCCGAATCTGAAGCCGGTGGGACGAACGGTTCTCGAGATACGCAGATTACATACACGCAGACACGCAGAGACTTCTCGCATTTATAGATAGATAATATTATGTCTCAGATCACAATACAATAATAGAAATTTCACGGCTAATCTACCAACCACCATTCTATTTCGGACGGCAAAGTGTTAAGTATAGTACTTGTAGTAAATGTACTTAGTTACTTTCCACCAGTGGAGAGACATAATGCCAGACATCAGCCCCAGAGCAGAGAGAGAGCAGAGTGTAGCACATGTTGTTGTTTCAGTAACCATGGTTCTAATGCAACACACCTGGAGCCTGTGACCTCCACAATAGTTGGACCCTTCACACCTTAATGCATGACTGAATGGCCAATATGTGTGTGTGTGTGTGTGTGTGTGTGTGTGTGTGTGTGTGTGTGTGTGTGTGTGTGTGTGTGTGTGTGTGCGTGCGTGCGTGTTTGTGTGTCGCATCAGAATTATTGTATGTGGACAAACTGGTTGAGTTCAGACACTGTCAGCTTCCAGTATCTGAACCTTGCACACTAGGGATGCTGAGATTAATCGATATTGTAATCTTTATATTACATCAGAGTTAAGTGACCTACTTCCGGGTCATCACCCGTATGTATCGCTAACTTAATACCAAACCACTTGGCCAAGATGTACTACATACCGTATGTACTAAATATAGCTTAAAAGAACCAATACTTTTTTTTTTTTCAAAACTTTTTTTTTCCAAATTTCGTTTTTTTTTTTCAAAACTTTTTTTTTCTCAAGAATGTATTTTTTTTTTTTATTATTATTATTATTATTTTTTTTCCCAAAAAAAATGTGACCCATATTTGACCATTACACACCACGCTGCCACAACATGGTGGTGAGGGCGGCACAGTAGGGTTGGAGGCGGTAACCGCCGTACCGCCGTACCGCGGTATACCGAGGTCTACCGCGGTGTCAGTGTGCTTACCGCGGTAAAAAGACAAACAAAAAAGTATATTTTTAATTGGAAAACAAGCGAGTTTTAAAACGGGGGAGAAGCGAGGACCGCATGCGCTCCATGCCGCTCTGCTCTGGGCCGTGTACCACACGTTGGAAGCCACATACGTCACTCAGTCACAGACCCTGCACACAGTGCACATGCAGGGCAGGAGAGTACGGAGCACAACTCTTATGACGGAGCAGCATAAACTTCCACTCGACACAAGGATGTTAATACATATCTTGTGTTGTGGCATATATTTTTTTATTCATACGGATTACTGGCGGAGCGCGGGCCGCGTGGACTAAACCGAAAATGAAACTATTTTACTTTTTACACCGCGTCGCAAGTTGTGCCCCGTCCGTCGTGTCGGCGATTTTATAACCTTTTCTGTAACTAAAACCTGTATATAGCAGCACTCAATCACTGCGATTTGAGAGTTGAGACGTGACGTGAGTTTACAGAATCACTGTACACGATCTGACTACCCGTCCTCCTCTGGTTTGTTCACACAGCTGTTTGTGTCTGAAAAGCCCAAGTAGCTAGCCTACGTTACTATGGTAACCCGACAGTGCAGATCTAAAAGCTCAGAACGCGTCGCGGATGCGATGTGTTGTGAGCTTGTAGATCTGCTCCTTTGAAAGCCATACCCGCTGTGCTGTACGGAGAAGTATAACTCGGGCAGTCAGGCTGTGGAGCTATACTCTATGCTGTGGAGAGGCGACTTTTGGGAAGATGATTGCAATATTTTGGCTTATCGCCGAACCTTAATTAATAGATACGGGGGTGCGGTAATTACCGCAGTACCGACGGTAAATGGGAAGATGGTAATCGCGGTAACAAAATGTCCATACCGCCCCAGGCCTACGGCACAGCGGCCTGAACTCTAGACTTTTGCAGCCTTAAACTTCTAGTCGTGATACAACCGTGCGCGATATGAGTAAATCGGTTCATTCAGTATCGGTACAATTGATGGCTGAAATCGTGATGTATGGTGTAGTGATGTATTGTTCGCTGCAAGTCTGAATGGGTTTTTCATGTAGTATTTAATTCTGTCCTGTGTTTCCGAGGCATCTTGAACCGTTTACAGCAGCTGTGACTGCTAGTAATTGTTTACATCTTGTTTTACTCTTGTTATAGCTTCATTTGATTAATAAAACCGAACCAAATCTATTGTAACATACTGAATAGCATCTTCTTATTTTTTTGGAAAATGTGCCTGATAGAAAACCTATAATTTCTTTGCATCATGTTGAATCGCATTGGATAGAACTAAATCATTATCAAATCGCAATAACATAGGGGAAAGGGGTGTATCGCATCGTATCAGGAACAGTGGTGAATCATATCGCATCGTATCAGGGACAGGGAAGGATCGTGATGCATCGTATCGGCAGGATTTCAATGTATCGCAAATATATCGTATCGCCGGCTATCGAGATGCGTATCGAATGGCCTCAGTGATGGAGATCAGCACCCCTACTGCACACACAACACACTCACCGGTCCAGGGATTTAAAACGGTGACCCTTTGATCCCAAAACTCCTTTCTATATAACTTCCAAGCAACGGCCTTGTGTTTCACTGTAATCTGACTATTAACCTCAGTCACTCTACATAGGAGATCAGAGACAAAATCCTCCTTAATAATCTGATGGTCCCGCATCGCGTACTGTCAAAATGACATAACCGTGATGACCTCCACTGTTGGACCCCGCCACGAGGGGTCCATTTGCTTCCATTAGATTTGACTGTGTAGCATTTCTGCATGATGTGTTGACATCTGGCTGCCACACTGTGCCAGTGCATTTTTTACAATGTTAGACTTAACCCTGTAAGGCCCGAATTAATTTCTACTTGCAAAAAAAATAAAAATAAAAATCAGATGGTGTTGTAGGAGTCCTATTCAGAGGAAAATGTAATGTTTTTTAAAAAATAAGGTTTTATAGCCAATAGCCATAATTCATAAATCATGCAATAATTTACATTTTGGAGATATTTCTCCACAATGATAACTAATGATCACCAAAAAAAATATTACGGGCATTTTACTTATGTTTTTGTGAGATGTTGTTCGTCCAGACTCTGGACTCCAGAGATCTTGGAGGTTGTGTGAATGTCAGCCTCTGTGGGGGGTATGCAAATATCCTGGCCAATGGCATTGCAAAACTAAACAATAGGATCCAATGGTGATGTTTAGGTGAAAAAAGAACAGGAAAATACATTATTTAAACTCTTTTTTTGATCGAATATACATGTGTCCAAAAAGCGACTTTGCAGGGTTAAAGTACCACTGTGGATTGTGCTGTGCAGGAGGAACATGGACAGCGGCCAGGGCTTGCTCCTGGGGTCTGTGTAAGGCAGGGGTGGGCAACTTTGATGATGGCGAGGGCCACCATATTCCCACCTTCACTCCAGAGGGCCACATTGCATATTGCTACGTCCTACTTTGTCATTCTGGTATCTAATGCAAAAGAAGTAAAAATAGCAGCTCTACAAGCTCAAAACGCATCACGCTGCGATGCGTTTTGAGTAGAGGTGGGCAACGATTAATTTTTTTTAATCGCGATTAATCGCACTCAATCCTGGAGTTAATCGCGATTAATCGCGATTAAAATGGCTCATTTTAAGTCTGCCGAAGGCCTTCAAAATTAGTGGCATCCCTGAAAATCGCGGGCCCCCCTGCAAGGATGGGGGCAGGAGCCCTTTTGCAAATGATAATGGAGTTCTATCCGTCTGTCATTCAATGTTATATGAGATACATAAAGGTTTCCTGTGTAAATAAGGCGAAAAGCTTACTAGGATCTCCTTTGAGTTGATCTTGTACCAGTGAACTGTACTGTCATGAAACTACAATCAATCAATCAGTCAATCAATCAATCAATCAATCAATCTCTCTGGAAGAAGTTGCACATAGGTAGCTGCACTAAGGCGCTCCAACAAGACCACTCTGACAAGCTAAATGCTGGGTGCAGTAAATGTATTTGTCTGCAAACAGCCCAATGAGCCCATATTAACAGCTGCATGTTTATTTTATTTGTAGCCTATTTATTTAATTAAAAAAAAGAAAAAGAAATGTTGGTGAACAAAATATTTTTGACAGTGTACTCTGTCTCGTTTTTGCAAAATCTCAAATTAACAACTAAGAACCAGCAGCAGCAGCAGCTGCAGGCAGCACCAACAACAAACAAACTGGACCTAAAAAAACAACCAAACAAAATCAGAAACAAAATCACAACTGTAGTCGCTGACTGCAGCGAGTCAGACAGGCAGCCGCAGCAAGTGATGATGAGAGAGATCAGATTACACAACAAACACCAGCACGCAACAACGTGGCTGAAACGCACAACACAACAAGTTAAACAACACACAGTGCAAGTTGAATCTTTATTTACCTGATTGCTGCTGCCTGCAGTTCATTTTTTCATATCCAGATAGATAAACGCGCTTCATTACGTGTCAAACGCTAAGTCGCTAAAACCGAAACAAACACACTGTCACGTCACAGCTGTGAGCCTGCATTCTGAAAGAGGGGCGGGTTCCCAAAGAGTGTACAAGTAAAAAGCACAGTGCTGTGACACAGTGACAGCCAATCAGAAGACGTCTCTGATTCAGAGATGTTTAAGTCAGGTAAGATGGCAGCAGACTGCCTGCGCTGTCCTGTGTGTGATGTCATTGAGCATGCAGCTCCCAGACCCAACTTTGATCCGCGATTAACGACGATATTTTTTTTTACCGCCGACAAGAGTCTCCCGTTAACGCAGCACGATAACGCCGATAACGGCCCCTTGTAGATCAGCTATTTTTGCTTCTTTTAAATTGGAATTTTGAATAATATTTTGTTCTTTTTTAATTGAAATGCTGAAATGTAACATTTTGATTTAATTTCAAACGCATTTAATTATATGATAACTTTATGAACTTAAATACAAATCATAACCTGTATACAAAGAAATTACTGACATATTTGACAACTTACTACTTAAAAAATAACTTTGATAGTGGAAATAGCCGACCTACAAGCTCACAACGCGTCGCATCGCGAAATACATTGGACATAAAAAAATACATTTTAATACTACTATACTAGTCATTGGGCTACTAATATAGACTGAAGGAATTAAAGCAGGTCATGTTTAGAATTGTAACAGCTGAAATCAATAATATATCAGTATTCAGGTATTAGCCCGTAAGTGAAGGTGGGGGCCGCATGTGGCCCCCGGGCCGCCAGTTGCCCATGTATGGTGTAAGGCATACAAGGGCAACTGGCGGCCCTCACCTTCACTTACTGCGGCCCTCAGGATAATATTGGAATACTGATATATTATTGATTTCAGCTGTTACAATTCCAAACATGGCCCGCTTTAATTCCTTCAGTCTATATTAGTAGCTTAATGACTAGTATTAAAATGTGCGTTTTTTTTTTATGTCCAATGTATTTATTTGTATTTAGGTTCATAAGGTTAACATGAGTATATATCTAAATGTGTTTGAAATTAATTCAAAATGTCACAATTCAGGATTCCAATTAAAAAATAACAACAAATAATTCAGGATTCCAATTCAAAAGAAGCAAAAATAGCAGATCTGCTATTTTTCCTTCTTTTGTTATGAGATACTAGATTGACAAAGTAGGACGTAGCAATATGCAATGTGGCCCTCTGGAGTGAAGGTGGAAATATAGTGGCCCTCGCCATCATCACAGTTGCCCACCCCTGGTGTAAGGATTGCCCGTTGATCTCCTGATGCAGAGAAAGCGTTGAACCCGGCCTGACATGTGAGCCCTGGCCTCTCCATGGCATCTGCCACCCTGACCTCCTTCCTCCTCCTCTGGGGTCCATTATCCTCTGGATGGACTGAACACAGACATACTGTACTGTAAACATACATACTGTACACCGCATGCACTCTGCAGCACAACACATTATTCAGAGACAAAGACTCGTGTAGAGGCATAATCTCTCTCTTCTGTCTGTTTGTCTCTCTCTCATTTAGGGCGGTCACAATTATTACATGATCGTCTTAATCGCGATTATTTGACATAATAGCGATTATTTTTCCTAATCGCCATAATCGTTTCCATGTTGAGAAATTCCATGTCAAAATTCCATGTGGAAAATAGTGGAAATAGCAGATCCACAAGCTCACAATGCGTTGCATCGCGACACGTTGCGAGCTTATATATCGGCTCTTTCCACCATCAATGTTCTTTTTTTAACTATAAAGTTGTCAAATATGTCAGTAATCTCTTTGTATATTTTGGTTACGTGTCATGATTGCCATGTGCAACTTCAAAGCCTAAAAGCCAAACAGAAATGTAATTGTCAACGACAGAAATTAAATCGTTAATCGCAATTATTTGCAATTATTTGAGTGACAATTAATCGTCATGTAAAATGTCATAATCGTGACAGACCTACTCTCATACACACACACACACACACACACACACACACACACACACACACACACACACACACACACACACACACACACACACACACACACACACACACACACACGCCACCATACCTCATACACAGCACATGCACATCGTCACTGTCGAACAAACCTCGAATCTCCAAGTTTCAAATGTTTTTTTTGCAAAGCAAAGCCCTGCTTCATCACGCAAGACTGTCGCACAAAACTAGTAAAAAATAGCCCATCTACAAGCACACAACGCCTCGCGGTGCGTTGTGTGCACCACAAAATACCAATAAGACTCCCTAATCGTGAGATAAGCGACCGTCACGTCGCATACACAAACTTTAGAAGGCGAATCAGGAGGGAATATGGGAAATGGGACAGATCCATGTTGATGACATGACTTTAGAGATACTGTGTAACGCTTTGCGTGATTTCAGGGCAAAATCTGTAGGTGTCCAAAAATGTGTTTTGCTAAAATCGGCCTGATGGTGGCACTAAATGGGACAGATCCATGTTGATGACATGACTGCAGAGATACTGTGTACCGCTTTGTGTGATTTCCGTCCAGAATCTGTAGGAGCAGTGTCCAAAAATGTGTTTTGCAAAAGTCTGCCTGAAGGTGGCGCTAGAGGAGGGCCACGGAAACCTTGCCACATGCAAGGTTTCCACCCGACAAAAACGCCACACTGTACAGTGAGTCCACTCTCTTGTGTCTCTTGCTCTCTGACATCAACACTCATAATATCCTATCCTACATGCATGCACTTTACACATGCAGTAAGTGTGTGTGTATGCAAATCCTATATGCGCTGTGGCTGTGTACACAAGCAGATGGGCAGGCTAGTATAATCCTATCACCCAGCTCTACTAATGGTCCTGTTACTCTGTGACCGACATGAACCTACAGCTACATTCACTGTTCTCCAACAAATGATGTCATCCTTTTACTGACCACAGCAGGGACGCGCAGAGAATGTTAGAGAGGCAGGGGCTGACATGTCTAAAAGGGTCTTTTGGTGGAAATATCTAAAATAGCAGACCTCCAAGCTCACAACGCGTCGCAGCGTGACACGTTGTGAGCTTGGAGGTCGGCTATTTTCGGTGCGTTAAACGACTCATATGCATACTTTCAACACAGAAAGGGCAATTCTTTCAACATAAGATGCATTCAAGTTCAGGAGAGTTTGGACAAGGCAATTCTCTTGAATGCTGCCTTCAGGTATGGCATGGAAAGAGGACATTTGCATTTCTTTCACCATAGTAAAAACTGCATTCATGGTCTGGAAAGGGCACTTTTTACAGACGGATAAAAGGGCAGGGGCTCAAGCCCCCTTTGATATCTATGTGTGCACGTGCCTGGACCACAGCTAGCACTATGTGCGCGCGTGTGTTTGGGTGTGAGGGACTCGCCATGGTCTCATCACCAGTTTTTTTTTTCATGCTTCCCATAATACGTCTATTAGGATAGTGTCGTAGCAATCCCAGAAAAAAGTACATTTGTCATGGCCATACTGACACATCTCCATTCTCCATACATTCACCTTGTAATCAGCCATAGCAGTACGATTATTTAAAATGACTACCAGGAAACTGGACTGGCATGTTGGTAGCGGCAATATTGCCGCTGTGAGCTTGTTCACTGTGAGCTTGTAGATCGGCTATTTTCAAGTAGCCATAGCCTTGTCGTTTTGTAGTTGTTTTCGTAGACCTGGTTGCTTATTTCTCCCGCAAAATCTGGCAGCACTGACAGTGTGCTGCTTGATTGCCAGTGACAAACCCCTACTGCGCCGCTCATCTCACTTATCACACTATGAGTCATCATAATGCATAATAAATAAATAAATTCAAGAAAAACACATCACAACGCCTTAGTACAGCTCTACAGCTGACATGCCTAACGTCTACCAAAATGAATGACCGCTTGTGTGTACTTTATGTCTGTGTATGGATGGATGGATGGATGGATGGATGGATGGACGGACGGACGGACGGACGGACAGAAAGACAGACAGGCATATGGGGACAAATAAACAGGAACAAAGCCCATGCAGTGCATCATTAAAGGATAACTTTCGTTTTTTTACAAGGGTTCATATTTTAGATAGTCATTTGAGAAAAGAAAGATGAGTGTAAAATGTTTATATTTACTGCTTTCTATCGTTTTAGCCATTTTAGTATTTTAATTTCAGTTGGTGGGTGCATGCGTACAAGTGGCTAAATATGTCTTTGAGGACACAATAAGCTGACAATTTCTTTGTTACTATTTACACCGCCCCCATAAGTCACATCTTCACATGAAAGATTGTGGTGCATCTTGGGAATGGGATTATTGTGTCTAAAAATACATATTTAACCACATGCCCCCAACCTGGGGGCATGCATACACATCACGTTAAAATCACTAAAACAATAGAAAGCAGTAAATGAAAACATTTTACTTTTCTCTAGTAATGACTATCTAAAATATGAGCCCTTGCTCTAGAAAAAAACAAAGTTGTCCTTTAAGGACAACACCACCACAGACACAAACAGTTCAAACCCAACACAACGACCGTGGCCGGGCAAGGAGGTCTACTGCAGTAACCAGGCATGAGCACTGCCTGTCGCTAGGCCAGGGGTCTTCAACAGGGGGTCCTCAGAGTTACAACAGGGGGTCCTCCAAATCTTTGTGTGATAGAATGGGGTTTTTTTCTACTTTTTTTATATTAACCACTAATATTGACCCTAGTGTCAATATTCTGAGAACTTTAGCCAAAAATAGCAGATCTACAAGCTCACAACGCAGTGAAAGAGTGAAAGGTCAAGTTTATTAAGTATTGACGGTTCAAGTTGTTAAATATCTGAAAACACAAATCGACATGAATCCAAAATACACTGATGATCGTGCTGTCAAACAATGAAACAATATGGAATCTATGAAAAAGTTGTGGGGGGTGCCTGCTATATCTGGACACTAGATACTTTTACTCAGGTACATTTTGAATTCCAGACTTTTACTTGTAACAGAGTATTTCTACATTGCAGTATTGATACTTAACGGTATTGAGTACTTTTTCCACCCCTGGGACTGACCTACAGGGAAGTATGGCAAGTATACCTTAACACCTGTGTGTGTGTGTGTGTGTGTGTGTGTGTGTGTGTGTGTGTGTGTGTGTGTGCGTGTGCGTGTGCGTGTGTGTGTGCGTGCGTGTGCACTATGTTCTGTTCACCATGCCGTCTGCTTCATTTCCCTTGCCTTGCGTGTCCGTGTTGAACCCAGTGTGTGTGTGTGTGTGTGTGTGTGTGTGTGTGTGTGTGTGTGTGTGTGTGTGTGTGTGTGTGTGTGTGTGTGTGTGTGTGTGTGTGTGTGGTCGGTCATGTCAGCCCAGGCTCTGTGTTTCCACTGGGGCTTTCTGAAATGAACTGTACTGTAAACATCCCCCATGGGGCTGAGGAATGTGGAGCAGCATACCAACGCTTGCAGACCGGGGTGTCGCACCAAATTCTGGGCCCTGGGTACAGTGGGAACGCATTATAGCTTTGTGCTTTAGCTATTGAAAAATAGCAGATCTACAAGCTCACAGCGCGGCACCGAGTGCCGCGCTGCGAGCTTGTAGAGCTGCTATTTTTGAAAACTCGTGAAAATTCGTGCAAGTCTGAATGTTTCAAATGTTTCTACGTTTTTTTGAAAAACCCATTTTTCTATGTCAGTGGTGCTCAAACCTTTTCATGTGAAGGACCCCCAAAATGATATGTATTTGGCCACGGACCCCCATCACAAAATATTTAGTTCCAGGGACCCCCCAGAAGCAAAATTTGAGTTACAAATGTTCACTTAAAACTCCTATATTCAAAGAGTTGCACGCACTTTCACGACCTTTCAAAAATAGCAGATCTACAAGCTCGCAGCCGCGCTGCGAGCTTGTAGATCTGCTATTTTTCAATAGCTAAAGAATAAAATATTTAAGGCCCCTCCACTCAGTCCCACTTCCCCTCCCCTTGTGACGCCCCTGTTTGCAGAGAGCTAGTAGGTTCTGTCTATGTTGCATTGCCCAGTTCCACCGGCCCATTTGCTTAGTTAGCGTTGCGCTGTAGGTGGCGCTATATCGAGTATATCAAGTTGAAGTTGCACACCGTGCAGACCGTTGCTAGCCTTAAAGTCCCTGTCAATTAGTGATACTAAAAATAGGGATTCTCAGTTTGTCATACCACAGAATAATGTGTAATCAACCAACTTGACAAATTTGAATAGTAAAAAGTTGCCAATTAAGTTAAAGGTGATACACCATGAAATTTCACTTTTCCTATTTTAAAACCTTTTTTTGGGGTCCCACTAGCACCTTCTATCCTCACAAAGTCCCATTTCTGACCGTTGTGTCTTTCTCTGGTTTTGAGAGAAAGACAGTTCAGGCCAAAGGTGGTACTGCAGCTGAAATGCTCTGAGAGCCATTCAAAAATGAGAGAGGCTCTCTATTCAGGAGTGGTAATTTAGCTTCAAACCTTTTGAAAAAACGTTTTTGGGACATAAACAATATGACAAATACTTTTGAAATGCATGGTGTATCACCTTTAAAAGTTCAAAAGTCTCTGCCTTGGATGTTGGCATGACCGCTGAAGCGCTCTGCAGTATGTTGACATTTTGACATGCAAATGAGAAGATACTATTTAAGAAATGTTTGCTTTTTGGTGTGCCCATTGGCAAAAGATTTCAAACACTTTCAAAAAGTAGTGGAACTAGCAGATCTACAAGCTCAAAACGCGCCGCATCGTGACGTGCCGTGAGCTTGAGAAATTGATCTATTTAAAAAAATAAATCAATTTATTCCAAATGATTAAATACAATTTCAACAACATAAATAAATTGACATGAATAATAAGTAAAACATTAATAGCACGTTCATCTCTACTTCACCAGGAATATGGGTTTCTGGTATTTATCTCTTAACATGACTGGCTCAGACATTGTGCGAGACACACAAGCAGCGTGTCATCCCATATCCATCGCTTCCAAGGTGGTGTACAACTGTAGGAGTAAGCCGAGTAGAGGAGCTAGAAGAGCGAACAGAGAGCTAATACAGAGCTATGATAAAGAGAAGAGGTGATGTCATTGATGGATATGAATTCATGATACATAGTTTAGTTTAGTTTATTTGATCACTCACTTACATTTATACAGGTCATACATCCACTTAGTCATTGTTACATGTGATCAAAAGGAATAGGCTGAAGCTGAAAGCTTGTGGATGCCTATCCTATACGTATTCATGGAGTAAAACACATTGATTAGTTATAGAAGTGTTTAAATTTTAAGGATACATCGGCCTCATAGCAGATATGAGAAAAAGAATGAAAAACAAAAACAAAAACAAAAAACAGAAAAATGAAATGGAGATAAAGGAAACATGATAAAGGGAATGTCCATATACATCAACAATAGCAATTCAGGAATCAGAAATATGTTATAAGAGTATACAATTTTACCCTCTAGTGATATGATAATGAGAATAATAATGATAATGAAATAAATGAATAGATGAATAAATGAATAATGAATAAGTGAATAAGTGTACTTTTATATATATACATGGAGTCCAAATTTGAAATAAAAAATGAAACTCCAAAGACAAACAAAATAATTGGTTGAAAAATAGAAACTTCAAAGACAAACAATTTGATGAAAAATAGAAAAACTTCAAAGACAGACAAAAGTAAGTAGAGGAAGATTATATTATACTGTATTTAGCCAGGATATTGGATTTGAGTCGTTTTTTAAATTGTAAACTATTTTTACTATGTTTGATCTCTTCTGTCAAACTGTTCAAACTGTCAAACATAAATGTATGATCTATGTATGAGGCTCATAAGACCATGAAGTTATATTCTGTAAACTACTGTTTGACTTACGGGTCATTGCGACTGTGGTTACCCTGGTTACGAGATCATGTTTTGGACTGTATGTCACTGCTAGTGGAAAGTTACTAGTGAAGAACCCACTGTCTCTGTCTTGTTGTTATGATCTGTGAACCAATAAAAGAGTTCCACGGTTATGTTGTATTCTTTTATATACTGTATGTCTTACCTTCATTTTGTGAGAGAGAGAAAGCTGCCACGATGCAATGCTTTGACTGTTTGTCCACCTGTCTGCTCTCTTCAAATACAACAATTTAAGATACAGTCCTTTGGCTGTCTCTGAGTCTTATTTAGTTATGGATTTATTCATCCATATTTATTTTATTCATCAGTCATGGTTTATGCGGGCGCGGTAATCCTGGGGTTTGGTATGTGTGTGTGTGTGTGCAGTAAAGAGCAGTCTGCTGTTTGGCTTGATGATTAGAGTGCGCTCTTTCTCATCGAGCGGTTTGGTGATGCTACCTTTTCCAGTGGTTCTCAACCTTTTCAGGCCGTGACCCCCAAAATAATCATATTTTAACTGGGGACCCTCCACCCTGATGAGCACTAAGAGTTGAGGCATTACATTTTGTATAACACGGTTGGTTCTATTGTGAAAATAGCAGATAGCCTCTAATATTAGACAATTTGGCCAATGTTTGATTTGCCATTTTAGAGGTATTAACCCATTTTCTCAGCCTATGTAGCTCATAGAAACATAATTAGCAAATATTTGAGACCTTACACCATAGGCCACCACTTTGACAAGAAACAACAAGCACCAAAACATTCTTATTGAATATATTCAATTCTAGTTGTTAGCTCCATATAACGGTAAATCTGGCGAGCGACATTTGTCATTATTATTATATGTGCGTGCGTGTGTGTGTGTGTGTGTGTGTGTGTGTGTGTGTGCGCGCCTGTGTATGTGAATGAATGAACCATATCATCATAATCATTTTATAAGTGTTATTACCTCCAGATAGCTGCAAATCTGTTGTTCTGGAGTTTGGGGTTGACTAGCTGTTCGGCTAACGTGTTGGTCTCGTCTCAAAGTGCATCCGTGAAAAGTAATCCAGTCCTCATGAAATCCATGAAACACTTCTTCATCATCGTCGTCGTTTTCAAACATATCACGTAACAATAACAATGCCAATTCCAGCGGGTCCGGTTTGCCTCCGCTCAACGCGTCTTTCATTTCGCCGCTATGAGAAGCTGTTCTTGTGCGCACTGGGATTCTCCGACAAATAAAGTTATGCAAAGCCAAAAAAAAATCCCAGAATGCTTTGCTTTGCTTTGGGAAGCATACGTCATCGCCTCCTGATGCATTTCATTGGCCACGAGACCAGAAGAGGGTAAAAACTACAGGAAACGCAGGAAACGCATTTTGCGTTCCCGGTCTGAAAGGATAAACAGCATTTTGCGTTCCCGGCCTGAAAGGTAAAAACGCATTTTGCGTTCCCGGTCTAAATGGGTTAAAAATCCTTAAATTGTCACTTTAGAAATGTGCAGATAAACCTCTATACACTTAAACGTTATATTGGTTTGATTACTGTTGAGTGAAACAACAGTGTTGCACATTAAGTTAATCACCTGGGGACCCCCCCCCCCCCCCCAAATAATTTGGGGACCCCCATGGGGGTCCCGACCCACAGGTTGAGAACCACTGCTCTACAGCACAAATTCATTGCAGAAAGCTAGTGCTAGCTAAGCTAGCGGTATAGCTGCCAAGTAAAGCTACTACACCACCCTGGAATGCCAACAGCTGGCTCAGCATACGGCTGGCACTAGCTACACAAACACAGGGAAGGAATGAGGGAATACGAGGTTGGGGTGGGTGGGAGAGAGAGAGAGAGAGGATGAGAGGGAGAGAGGGGGAGAGAGAGAGTTGTATCCTGATCTAAGGCGTTTCCATGCCAAGGACCCCCAAATAGCTACAGCCTCTGGCTGTGGCCCGCCTGACGGTATAATGGGTACACAGCCTGAGATGCAGAATCTCATTGTCGAGCGGGTCCCATAAACACACGACAACAACAGACATAGATACATACATTACAGATAAGTATACGAATGAGATACATATCGTCGTTGTCGGGTGGAAACCTTTTATGTCCAAAACCGTTCGTTTTGCATTTATCATTTTAAAAATGATTTAAACTAGTGAAAACAGCCGATCTGCAAGCACACAACGCCTCGCTTGTAGATCTGCTGTTTTCACTACCTTTGTGCGAAGGCCTTGTATTGATGAAGCAGGGCTACTTTGCGAAAAAACATACAAATGTGGAGATACGAGGTTTCTGCCCGACAGTGACGATATTCATACATAGATCTACCTCTCCCACCCACCCCACCATCAGCTGTTAAACCTTATCAGAGAAAGAAGGGTACTGATAGAGTGAACATATGTATTTATCACACAGGTAGCCAGCATGTCTATGGAGTCTCCGTTTGGTTAACATGTCTGTGCCTCTGAGGCTGTTATCAGCATTGTTTTGGTAGAATCTCTCACAGAAAACCATAATATCAATTTAACCCCAGAGTTGTTTAAAGTTCTGGTGTCACACCAACTTTAGTTCCCTAGGAAACGGAGCACATTAATTGCGACCGTCAGGTCGCAGTTTAGTATCAAAACCTCCACCGGCCGTCCGTCCGTCGGTCGGTCACACGTCACACGTCACACCTTTGCCCTGCTCATATCTCCGCATCAGTATGACATCACACCGTACACAAATGACCCTTATATAAGACCGGCATTATCTACCAACAGATTAGTAACAAGATGTCAAAATCGTCTAGGAAGGATGGTGTGAGTCATGCTGGCACCCTTCACGGCAGGAGGAAGCTGGTGCAATCGACCCCTTGGCTTGTCGGGACCCCTGCCTACTAACGGGGTGGCAGGCTATCACCTCAGACTAGAACCCGTACGGGGTGGCCGACACCAGCCCATTGACAAGAGAGAGGCCTTGATGTCCCTTTACTCTTTGATGGGGTGGCCAGTTGACTAAGAGTTTCCGTTCGGGCCTTCTCAATATTGTACAGATTTCCACGGGAAATCTGGGGGTGGCTGTTACAAAGACCCTCACATGTGGCTAGTCGTTAGGTAGCCATAGTTACACGTTGAAGGTTGAATCTCCAGATATGGAGATAACCAACACATCCCTCCATATATGGAGATAACCGACGAATCTCACTAAGTCTGACCTCACAAGCCCCATATTTGGACACGAACAACATATAACTCCATATATAGAGACATAGCTGCTGACATCAGTATGACATCACACTGCTGACATCAGTATGATCACACCGTACACAAATGACCCTTATATAAGACCGGCATTATCTACCGACAGATTGTGGAGATCTCCCGATTAGGGAGTCTTACTGGTAACAGACCTGTAGAATGTCTTGATCTCAATTAAGTGCTGTAAAAAGTGTCATTTAACAAAGAAATAGCCTAACTATTTCAAGGTAAAAACCTCCTATCTGCATGTTGTTGGCTGCAGATAGGAGGTTTCTACCTAGAAATAGTAGAAATAGTAGATAGGAGGTTTTGGTGTTGAACACACATTTTCTTTTTCATTTTCCCAACAAAGTGAATTTTTCAGATAGGAGGTTTTGCGTTTTGGCCAACGGTCGCTTATCTCCCGATTAGGGAGTCTTACTGGTATGTCGACTGACGGCATGACGTAAAGACATCATACGTGACCCACAATGTGTATAAAACCTTTGTAACACTGTGTTAACGTAGGAAGAATTGATCTGGAACCATGTCGTTCTGATGCTTGTAAGATCCCTTCCCTGGAATAAACCTAAATACTATTATAACAATAAATTATACTATAAATTATAATAAGATGTTTCCTTCATTTATTGATGTCAATAATTATTTCACTGTCCGATAGATATGGGGTACAAAAAAATAAGCTACATAAGGTACAGTATAAATAAATCAGTGTATATATCCCTACCAGTACAGTCAATGTAGAAGCATACTGTAAATCAAGATGTGAATATAGGACATTTCTGATTCTGAAGCAACAGAAGGATGTAATGGATCTAAAGCCCCTTTTCCACCGACATGGCCCAACACCACACCACTCCACACCACCCACTTGTGCCAGGTTTTCCACTACAAGAACCTGGGTAGAGTGGTGTGAAAGCGGTACTAAACGTGGTACCAAAAAGTACCGACGTTTCCTGTAGGGGTGGATATTGGCAAGAATCTCGCGATGCAATACGTATCACAATACTTGGGTCACGATGCAATAGTATCACAATATATTGCAAATCTTTGCGATACAATACTATTGCGATACTATTGCGATATATCAGCTTTAAAAGCTGAAGGCGCTGCTCTAATGCTATTGTTTTCATTGTTCGCAGCCATTTTCTCGAGAGACCTCACTCACTGAACCGTGGGAAGGGGAAGTAGCTACTATAGTACAGCAACATCTAGAGACAGCGGAGTGTCAGGACCGAACTTTTACCGTTGGTCCCATGCATGGGAACATATTTTATTTTCCTCAAAGTATCGCGATACTATGGCCTGAAGTATCGATACAGTATTGGCAAATAAACTATCGCGATGTATTGCCATATTGAGATTGGCACATTTCACCCAGGTTTTTTCATCTCACTCATATCACTTTGTCTGCTGACCTCACTCAGCAACGAAATACACAGAAAAAAATAAAATAAAATAAAACAATTCACAGGAGGCAAGCAGTGATCACCCCATGATGTGCACTGCAATGTAGTTTCAAATGCACTACATTGCAGGCGCTTTTTGAGAGTGAAAAAAACAAGAAGACACGTGTGACATGTGTGATCTGGGCAGCTTGCCCCAGGAAATGTGACAAGCTCAATAGGGAACAACGTTATCCTATCCAGAGTAGGCCAAACAGGGCCAAAAACTTCATAATGACTTTTCATTTAGACCACCAGGATATAGTTATAATACATGATAATAAATTCTATTATGTTATAATCTATAATAGTGTATTATAATTATCATAGTAATATATTAATACTTTATAGTGTATTATAATCACAGTTATAATCCATTATAGTGTATTATAAAAAAAATAAGTTTGTATTATAATCACAGTTAAAAGGGTACATTTGTTTCTTACTGATATGGGTACTTTTGTGTAATGGAAAATGTGATATTTTTTGTGGTGTGGTGTGGTGTGGTGTGGTGTGGTGTGGTGTGGTGTGGTGTGGTGCAGTGTAGTGTCGTGTAGTGTGTGATGCTAAAGCTGCAGTCGAAAAGGGGCTTAAAGGACAACTTTAGTTTTTTACAACAAGGGTTCATATTTTAGATTGTAATTAAAGAATATAAAAAAATGAGTGTTAAAATCATTTCATTTACTTCTTTCTATTGTTTTAGAGATTCTTATTTCAGTGGTTGGGGGCATGTGTACAAGTGGCTAAATATGTAATTTTACACAGAATAAGCTCATTCCCAAGATACAACACAACCTTTCATGGTTGGATGTGACTTATGGGGGCTAGAAGTGTTACTGTAAATAGCAATAAAGAAACGGCTGGCTTATTGTGTCTAAAAAGACATATTTAGCCACGTGTACACATGCCCCCATGCGTACGCATGCCCCACATTTTAGCACAGTAAACGCGATAAAACAATAGAACGAAGCAAATGAAAACATTTTAACACTCAATTTTTCTTTTCTCTAATTACAATCTAAAATATGAACCCTTGTTGTAAAAAACTAAAGTTGTCCTTTAAGAGATAGAGGAAGATCGATCCAATCAGATCCCTCAGCAGAATGACCTTCGTCCAACTTCTTCTATGATTTGTGGGACAACAAAGTAAGATATTGCAGGTGTTTAAGTGGATAATGATGAAGTAGATGGAACCAAATGCTGTTTCAAAGGGCGACTAAAGTAAATGATTTTAAGCTGTAGCGAAACTTAGGCTGCAGCCAATTGAGTGAGTTGTACCGGTACATGAGGCAGTGAGGATTCCATATGGACACCTCAACACGCACAAGGAGATACTTTATAGAACATCTATGAATTGAAATTATTATCTATTTATGAATTTTTCTATCCTTTTCAATTGGCCCCTGGCCCCAATGTCAAATATCTGTGACCTTAGATGCGCTGCTAGCAACATGAAGTGTGTGTGTGTGTGTGTGTGTGTGTGTGTGTGTGTGTGTGTGTGTGTGTGTGCGTGTGCGTGTGCGTGTGTGTGTGTGTGTGTGTGTGTGTGAGTGAGTGGGGGGTGGGGTGGTCGAGGTCATGAGGCTGAAATACTAAACATGGTTGAAAAGGGTTCCAGTAGAAGACAGCTGAAATGTGTGAAATGTGCGTTCTCCCCTCAAACTACTGATCCACAGGCAGGTGACACAGTTCAGCAGTCGCCATGGTAACACGAGTGGGGGCAATCTATTCCCACCAGCTAAAACTTGCTGATTTACTCGAGTAGCAGAAAGCTGCTACAGTGCATTACCATTAACTCACTCACTCACTCACTCACTCACTCACTCACTCACTCACTCACTCACTCACTCACTCACTCACTCACTCACTCACTCACTCAATCTATCACTCACTCACTCACTCACTCACTCACTCACTCACTCACTACAAGTGTCGGGGTTACTGTAATCTGATTACTTTTTCGAGTAACAGAGTAACCTAACGAGTTTTGCATTAGAGCAGGGGTCTTCTATGTTTTCAGGCTTCTATGTTTTCAGGCTGAGAGAGATGAAGCAGGGACCCCAACAACCTGTTCAAAGATTCCATATGAAGTTAGTTTCATCGTTTGACAGCACAATCATCAGTGAATTTTGGATTTATGTCAATTTGTTTTCAGATATTTAACCACTTGAGCCGTCATTACCTAATAAACTTGACCTTTCACTCTGTACTTATTCTGCTCTTTTTCCCCTCTACACCAAACCTCTTTGCCAAAAATAGCCTATCTACAAGCTGTTGTTAATATAAAACTGATTGGAAGATTTGGAGGACCCCCTGTAGTAACGCCGAGGACCCCCTAGGGGTCCCGGACCCCCTGTTGAAGACCCCTGCTCTAGAGCTTTTGCTCAACCCTTCAGACGGTTGTCACATTTGTCTCCAGTCCATCGAAATCTCATCAATCAAAATGGATCAGTCAGAACTGAATGCTACCAGTGACCCACGGCAGCTCGAGATGATAATTAAATGTAACATGTTGCTTAACGTCACAGGACATACAATCAACTCAAAGCCTTGTATCAGTTATGTGCTGCTCAAACAAAATCAGGGAAAACACATTGCTAGGCTAAGCTATCTCTAAGCTCTTTATAGATATCTAAGATATCTCTATATCTATAAGATATCTCTGCTGTCGGGTTGAAACCTCCTAACTCCAAAATGTTCATTTTCGGGAAAATGAGCTCAAGTGGAGTTAGGAGGTTTTGACCGAAGGGCTTTTTAGTACTTTTCATTGGTTCAATATTATTTTAACCAACACACAGACGTAAAGGGTGTTCAATAGCACATAATTATGAAAAAAAGAGAGGGCCAGTCGGTTGGAGTTAGCTGGTTTGGCAAAAAGTGTGGAGTTAGGAGGTTTAACCAACACTCAGAAGTAAAGGGTGTTCAATAGCCCTGATTTATGCCAAAAAAATATCTAAAACCACAAAAATAGAGTTAAGAGGTTTTGGGCAGACAGTGCCGATTTGCTTTGTTCTCTGACCGTGCCAAAATTAGTGTTTAAAAAATACACATATTCAGAAAGTTCAGATATTCAAACCCTTTCTTTCTTTCAGTGTACGACTGTACAAAGTTACAATACTCATTAATGCATTAGGCAAGGCAAGGCCATTTCATTTGTATAGCACATTTCAACAACAAGACAATTCAACGTGCTTTACACAGAACCTATTCGAGCAAATAAGGAAACGCAATAAAACGATCGCAACTCCGCCCCTCCAAACGCTGTCTCCGCCTTGACCTCCGACTAGTATCACAGCCGCATCTGTTGGGTTCAATCACTTTTTACACATTAAATATTCAATCCGTTTTGGACCCGGAGCTTCGAAATCTCTTCCAATCCGTCAAAAAGGCCAGGATATGCATTGGAAAAATATGTCCTTCAAACAAAAGGACAGAGGAATATAAGGACGCAACAGAGAGGAATGAGGAAATCGCGTTGGCTGGGGAACCTTTAACCGGGCGTTTACACCGACTCTGATTTATTTAAATCTGAATACACTGTATTGGCTAAAACGCCATGAACCATGACTACAAATAACTTATTTGTTATGTTAAATAGCTACTGAGTATAGCCTAATGTAGGCTGAATGAACAGCCTACAACGTGAAGTGTTTCAACTCTGCCTTGGGTTTTTAGGCTGCAGTGGAGGCTATGGGCAGGGGCGTCACAAGGGGGGGGGGGGGAGTGGGACTGAGTTACTAGGGCCCAAGGTGAAAGGGCCTTAGTTATTTTATACTTTAGCTATTGAAAAATAGCAGATATACCATCCGCGCTGCGAGCTTGTAGATCTGCTATTTTTTAATCCCCTGATGAAGAACATTCATGTGGGCCCGCAGTGAATCCTTGTACCCAGGGCCCAGAATTTGGTACGACGACGACACCCTTGGCTCCATCGAGCTAATACTTTTCTGGAATCGCGACCATTTCATGCCAGAGATATCAAATGTTATATATTTATAAGCAATCGGCATGATAAGAAACATGTAGGCCTAGCCTACATTTGAAGCAGTTTATTCTGGTTGTTGTGTAATGGAGAGAATAGCCTACCTCATTTGTCGCTATATAGGCTGTTTACACACGCCATCATCACAGATCAAATAATTACATTAACACATCATTTAGGCGTTAAATTAACTTGTAGGTATATTCATTAAGTGCTGTTATTTGTTGTCTTTCATACCTTGTGTTAACTGTCCAGTCCAGTGATAAGTTGGCTTATATTAGATGAAGTAGCTATAGCCTATTCCCTGGTGCTTCTTGATAAACACATACTGTAGAATGTGTTGGTATAGAATGAGTCATACACATATTTTCTCAGTTCATATGACAAGACTTGATGACACTCACATGCCGCCCAGGACGCGAGTTTCTAAACTCTAGGAGAGCTAAGGGAAAACCACGCCCCGGACTCATTTTTGAAGCTTGTGATTGGCTGAACCGGAGGTAGGGAGCGCTCCATTGTAGTCACTTGGGCCGCGGCAGAGGTGCACCAAAACCTAAACCTATCCTTAACCCTAACACTAACCCTAACTCTAACCCTAACCTTAGCCTTAACCTTAACTTTAACCCTAACCCTAACTCTAACCCTAACCCTAACCCTAACCCTAACCTTAACCTTAACCTCAGTAAAACTAACACTGGTGAAATGCTAACCTGCTGACAATGGTCAAAACGAGCGCTCCTTCCCTTAGCTCTCCTAGAATTTAGAAACTCGCGCCCAGGAAAATGACACTAATCATTATAATGGCATGAATCGATCTAATGTCTGTGATGATAATGTTGGCAATGCATGCTTATGGCTGATGTTAGGCTTAATCAGTAGCTATTCATTCTCTTGAGACAGAGTAGTAGCGAGCGACCAAACTTTTCCTTGATGATGGCTAGCCAGATTGGTAGCTATTTAACATAACAAATAAGGTGTTGGGTGTTATAGTCATGGGGCATTTTAGCCAATACAGTGTATTCATATTTAAATCGATCTGAGTCAGTTAAAATGGCTCTATAGGTGTTGACATCCATCCTCCATGCTGACAGTGAATGACTGAGTGACAGGCTGTGACAGAAGTCCAGCTTCAAAGCTTGACGTACATAGCAACAGTAGCGAGGGCGGAGAGGTGGGGGCGCGGCCTCCAGGATTGATCCATTCTAGAGCACCACTGACATAGAAACGTATATATATATATATATTTTTGTTTTTCCATGATCACTATTTTTCAAAAAGAGCAGATCTACAAGCTAATAGTTAAAGCACAAAATAATGCGTAATAATGCGTTCCCAGTTCCCCCTATGAAGAACATTCATGGGCGGCCCGCAGTGAATCCTTGTACCCTGGGCCCTCAGCATGGTCTCCAACAAGCCCCAAGCAAGCTGATGAATAATCCAGCATGTGTGCCCTCATGCACACACACACCCATGCTATAAGTTGTGACAGCCCAATGGCTCTGTCTGTCAGGTCTTGTTTTGCTCTGGTTCTCGGTCTAAACAGGTGCTTGGTAGTTATGACCATAAAATTACATACATTACAAATTTCCCACGGAAAGCAATCTGGAATAGACCTGCTAAATTAGAATGAGCTGAGAAGGAAAACGTGGCTAGGATAGGGCTAGGAATGAAAGAACAACTATCACATAAAGACCTTCTTACATGAAGACATCCTTCCAATAAACAAATCTGTAGGGAAATGCCCTTGTGAACTTGTCTATCACATTGGACTGCATGGTAACAGGGAGTCAAATTATTTAGAACTGTCAATTTAAGCTGTTTCCAAGTATGAACACCAGTAAAGCCCTTTGCACACAGGCGTGTTTAACCGCACGGATAAAACGGACAATATAATTTTTTGAAAAGAAAACAATGATTCTCTACGACCTCGTGCACACCGGCTCCGAATTAGCCGTGCGACGAGTGGCTGCCGCCGTGCGTTTTTTTCTCGATCGAACCCAGTTCGATTTGTGTGTCTTGTCGCATGCGGTAAAAAACTCATCACTCCTTTTATGACTCCTTTTTGGATCCGCAGAGCCGATTCCGCACAGCCTTGCACACCAAATCCAATGCGTTTTATTCATGTCGCAAACGAAAAAAACGCAACTGTCCTGTGTGCAAAGGGCTTAAGACTCCCTAATCGGGAGATAAGCGACCACCCAGGTTGCATACACAAACTTTAGAAGGCAATTGTAGCCAATCAGGAGGGAATATGGAAAATGGGACAGATCCATGTTGATGACATGACATGACAAGAATCTGCCTCATGGTGGCACTAGAAGAGGGCTATGTGAGAAATGGCATGGATAGGGGCAACGGTGGCGGAGATAAGAGTAGGGCCAAAAGTGTGACGCGACGTGACTTGACTGACAGACAGACAGCCGGTGGAGGTTTTTATAGTAACTGCGACCTCACGGTCGCAACAAAGGCTTGAAGGCACATCCATTGCTGAGGTACTTTTAAGGATGTGCGAGCTGTTGATAGATCAGTTCCTTCTTACCTTCTAAGCTAATAGAAACTTTTCACCTGGAATACTCTGTTTCAGTATAGTCTAACCTAACGCGGACAGTCTATGGTGTCTGAAATGGACGCGGAGGAGGACATGACTCCTGCTGCTGTCCACTTTGAGTAAATGAGGAAGTGATCCACGGTGAAAAACAAGTGATAAATCACAGCGCTTTTATAATTATAATGGATAAACCTAAACAAACCAGTTCACATGAACGATACTTGTCGCATGCTTATCTGAACGGCTACATTTATTTTATATACAATTAAAATGTTGTGAACCACAGTTACAGGTGGGCTAGCCCAGACTTTTCTTTTTGAAATGTCTGGATCCCGAGGCTACCGTTTCAGTGACATGTGAAGGATTTCACTTCAGTATGACAAGTTAGCTTCATTAGATATTGTTGTTTTAGTTCTTGACATGCTTTTCTTGTCCTGTCTCAGAAATCAAATTACAACATATTGTGAGCTTGTAGATCGGCTAATTTTGACGAAGACGAGCTAGTCCTAGTACAGACAGAGCCCACTCAGGTTCAGTTTACTGTCAAGAGGATTTAAAGGAGTAGTTCACCCCCAAAATGACTTTTTTTCTATTGATTACTCATGCCATGGAGAGTAGAGTTCAATAATATTTTTTTGTTTTTTGTCACATTCCAAAGACAAAAATTTCATTCGAGTAAATGTACCCCCATTGATTCCGGATGGGGACCCGTTTAGAAACAGGTCAACATTTATTGTTATCACATTTTTGTCTTAGGAATGCGACAAAAAACTAAAAACATTATTGAACTCTAGTCTCCATGGCGTGACTAATCAATAGATAAAAAGTCATTTTGGGGGTGAACTACTCCTTTAAGTGGTGAACAGGAAATCAGTTGACGCACATTCGCACACCACTCCCACACCCCCGCATGCGTGCACCCCCGCACGCACGCACGCACGCACGCACGCACGCACACACGCACGCACGCACATCTCTGCCTTCCCAGCTGGCCTGTATTCTCTGACATGCTTATTGAGCTTCCTTAGAGTGACAGATGGGCTGCAGGCAAGGAGGACGCAGCTTGGTAAACACACACACACACACACACACACACGCACGCACGCACGCACGCACGCACACACACACACACACACACACACACACACACACACACACACACACACACACACACACACACACACACGCACCCAAGTCACATACCGTCACTGTCGGGCAGAAACCTCGTATCTCCAAGTTTCAAATGTGTACGTTTTTTTGCAAAGCAAAAGCCCTGCTCCATCAGACAAGGCCGTCGCACAAAAGTAGTGAAAACAGCAGATCTACAAGCACACAACGCCTCGCGGTGCGAGGCGTTGTGTGCTTTTAGAGCGGCTGTTTTCGCTAGTTTGAACCATTTTTATATGATAACTACAAAACAAATGGTTTTGGACATACAAGGTTTCCACCCGACAACGACGATACGTACACATCACATACCCAACGGTATAAAAACATACCAAGATGCACATCGATACACATTCATAGTGGATAGGCAAAAAAAAAAAGAAAAGAAAACACACACACACACACACACAAGGCCGTCCTCAATGCTCAGAAGACCTCCTGTCATGTGGTCCAAGGGAAGATAGACTATGCACCCACTGCACACAAAATGTGGTAGAAACAGAGCTACACTTTCTAACCACCTGCCCACTATACCAAGACATCAGAGACACATACTTCCCACAGCTTACACACAGCCGCAGTGAATTTGAAAACTCGACCAATGATGAAAAACTCCCATTCCTACTGGGAGACATACAACAATGTGCGAACACAGCAGCAAGATTTGTGAACTGTTGCGACAAAAGAAGGATAGAAACACAACCACCCTAAGGACTACAAACCATGGATTGACCTAGACCTACTGCACATACAGTATGAAACAGCTCTGCTACCTTTGTTTATTCAATGCTGTACCCCCTCCAAATGTATATATGTTCCCCATTTTCAACTGTTTTTATTGTATTTGTGATACTTGCTTTGGCAGTGTTTTCTCATGCTAATAAAGCTCCTTTGAATTAAAAAAAAGAAAAGGTGTGACTGTCTCTGTGTCCTCTGTCCTTCCTCCTCAGTGTGTCTGTGTCCTCTGTCTGTTACAATTCCAAACATGCAAACATGACCTGCTTTAATTACTTTGGACTATATAAATAGCTTAATGACTAGTACTAGTCTTTTTTATGCACAATGTATTTGTATTTAGGGCTGTAAGTTCATAAAGTTAACATAAGAACATATAAATGCATTGGAAATTAAATAAAAATGATACTTTTTCAGGATTACAATTCCAAAATAGCTTAAAAAAAATCAGGATTCCAATTCAAAAATAGCAAAGAAATAGCCGATCTACAAGCTCTACAGCATCTATCTTACTGTCTTGTCTTGTCTGTTCATCTCCATTATAAAAAGGGTTGGACACGGTGAAAACCCTTCTTCAACTGAGGAGAGAGAATAGGGTACAGAAGGACAGAGGACAATTGGGCAGGGGAGAGGAGAGATTATGAGAGCATAGAGGAGCGTAACCCTTTAAATTACATTTAATTTGCATACTTATGATAATTAAATAGGAATAAACAGTAATTAATTGTTAATTATAAGACAGCGTTTCTCCACCAGAAGGGCCAGGAATGAAAAGTAGTTTAAGAGATGTTCTGACAGTCAAAACCAAGAACATGAGGAGAGGGATATCACATTGTGTATTCAACGGGGAGTGGACAGTCCATTCTCTTAAATATTAACTACAAACTGTGGGACAGCCGAGAGTGAGACGGTGTAGGGGAGATTATATACCGTTGTTTCCTGTTGAGATTGGCACATTTCACCCAGGTTTTTTCATCTCACTCACGTCACTTTGTCTGCTGAGCTCACTCAGCTGAGCTCACTCTCCCTAACGCCCCCAATCCCCACTCATTATGGCAGTGGTTCTCAACATGTGGGTCGCGACCCCCCAGCTTAATGTGAAACATTGTTTTCTCACTCAACAGTAAACAAACCAGCATAAAGTTTAAGTGTATAGAGGGTACGATTTAAGGGCTTTTTATTACCTCCAAAATGTCAAATTAAACATTGGCCAAATTGTCAAATATCAGAGGCAGAAATTGTGAAAATAGTTCTTGATTTGATTCACTGTCTGCTGACGCTGCTGTGTCTTGTATTCTTGCTATAGATGTGTCTTTTTGCCTGATGTACAGTATAGTATAGTGTATTTATCTTCTTCAGACTTTCTGTGCAGCACTTTGGTAAACTTCCATTGTAAAATGTTCTTCATGAATAAAGTGGATCGGTCTGGTTGTGAACTTCATCAACTGAAGGAGACGCTGCTCAGAAACAACACTGTGTGTACTGAGTAGGGCTAATCGTAATCTAATCAATTATTCAATTAGTTGCCAACTCATTTAGTAATTGTAATCTAATCGGCAACTAATCGCTGGAATTTGTATTAATACAGTGCAGTAATATAGGGACAAGAACAAAAATATGACTTGAATGTTTAGTTTTAAATTACCTATTTGAAAAGAGTACTAATACCCTTTAGCCTGACAAATGTAGCTTGTCAGCTATTCTTTAATCAGTATGCAGTCAGAAAAAGGTATTTATCTTTTGTCTTTTAGTAGCAACCTAATCAGCAGCTGAGCAAAATGTAATAAACTATGTATTTTTGAATGAATTATTCATCTTTAATGTATTTTGTTAGTTAAAACATGTCTAAAAGAAACTCAAATCTAAAGTATAAGATAATAGCTAAATAAGTGCCATAATCCGATTCATCGATTAATCGTTTAAATAATCGACCGATTAATCAATTATGAAATTGATCGTTAGTTGCAGCCCTAGTACTGAGTACTGACAAACACATCTCTCCCCCTTCTCCATCTCACCCTCTCTTGTCTTCCCACTCTTCCCCCTTCTCCATTGCGTTTGTCTGCCTGGTTCTTAAGTTCCTCTCTAACTCTGTTTCTATTACTGTACGTAGAAATTCAGAATTTCCAGGTGAGCGATGTACTGTAGGCACATAAATGCATAGACCACATACAGTAGAAAACAAAACCGAGAAAAAATTCGAATGAATTCTACCATCTTTTAAACTAAAGAAATGTTAATAAACTGCACATGCTATACAGTTTCTATCCATATCTCTTTCTCTCTCACTCAGGTACGCACGCACACACGCACACCGCACAAACTAGTGCTGCCAGAATAGGCCAAAAACTTTTTTATAGTTGAATTTTCTTTTATTTTTAATATTTGAAGGACTACTCGAATATGGAATATTCTTTGGCAGCTCTAGCACACACACACCTCCACATCCCCCCGACACACACATGAGGTAGAAGGCTCTCTTCTTGCTTGCAGTGCATGAGGAGCTTCTGCGGTGTAAACATGATTATACCTAATCCAGCACAGTGCACTGTCACAGCGTCTAATCACAACCCTGTGCGTGTGCACCATGACAGCACCAACCTCCGCCTGGCGTCTGATACTTTCCCCCCCCTCCGATATTTATTACTGAAGGATTTGCACAATTTTCACAACAATAACAAAACAATTGAGTGAAAATAAATCCTTCAAGTTTTCTTTTCTCCTTCTTTTCTTGGACAAAGACAAACAGAAGCCCTCCCAACAAGCACACCTCAAAAGATTAGGTAAAGAAAAAGTACAATGGAGAAGGGGGGGAACGAAGAAATGAAAATCAATTGATGAAAGAAAAAATATATAAAACAAATACCAGCCAAAAAGATTATAAAAAAATCACACTCAATTTGAAGTGAGCGGTGGTCGTGCTTGCATAACATCTTCAGACTAGGATTTAAGTCTAGGATGTACAGGCTATGCTACACACACATTTTGCTATGGCAAAACGCGGAGGAAAAAGGCTACAGACATACGACATATGCCATCACTAGACAAACATGATGCTACGCACACACATTTTACTATGGCAAAACGCTGAGGAAAAAGGCTACGGACACACGCACAGCCACTTATAGGAGCGGTTTGCACCGCTCAGAAAATAGGGAATATTATATAGGGTGATACAATACAAATAACATACAGTATGTTCTCACTCAGGTACATGGGACTGGTATAATAAGATTCATACCTTATTATTCTACTAGGACAGGGGGGTCCACGCGCATAGGGTGGATTTTTTTCACCACCTGTTTTTTCTTAATCCTTAAAGAGTATATTTTAAGATTCTGCCAGGTGCCAAGCTGAAATATCATCCCAAGGGGTTCATTTTTAATGATTTCTTGCACCTACCCATTCACTTACTATACAGGGAAAAAAAAATTTAAGTAGCATGTGAGGGGTCTAACTAGGGGTTTTTCATGATTCTGAATCCATTGCAAGGCCAAAAATGAGGACTCATCAGTTTTCACCACAAAACCATAGTTTTGTGGGTCTGTTTTTAGCAAAACAAATGCTTGCAATGGATTCAGAATCACGAAAAACGCCTAGTTAGACCCCTCACATTTTTTTCTGTATAGTAAGTGAATGGGTAGGTGCAAGAAATCATATTAAAAATTAACCCCTTGGGGACGATATTTCTGCTTGGCACCTGTCAGAATCTTAAAATATACCCTTTAAGGATTAAGAAAAAAACAGGTGTCGGAAAAAAATCCACGCTATGCGCGTGGACCCCCCCTTTCCTACTAGACTATATCACAAGAGACTGACCACTTGTCCAACAGGGGCTTACATATGTTATGTTGTTGATACGTTTGTAGCAAAGTCTCTCCACAATGATGCATACAGTATTCACCACATCTCTAAGACACAGCTAGAACAGAGGACTGGCCTCTGCTGCTGTGAGCGCTTGGCCAGCAGTGTGCACAGGGACAGGGGTGTCACACCAAATTCTGGGCCCGGGTACAAGGATTCACTCACATTTTGTGCTTTAACTATTGAAAAATAGCAGATATACAAGCTCACAGCGCAGCACAGAGTGCCGCGCTGTGAGCTTGTATATCTGCTATTTTTTTTTTAATCGTGAACATTTGGGCGGAGTCTGAATATTTCAAATCCTTCTAAGGTTTTTTGAAAAACCTATGTTTCTATGTCGGTGTTGCTCAAACCTTTTCATGCGAAGGATCCCCAAAATGATATGTATTTGGCCACGGACCCCCATCTCAAAATATTTAGTTCCAGGGACCCCCTAGAAGCAAAATCTGAGTTACAAATGTTCGCTTGAAAAAAATACATATATTCAAAGATGTGCACACATTTTCACGACTTTTCAAAAATAGCAGATCTACAAGCTCGCAGCGCGGCACTCGGTGCCGCGCTGCGAGCTTGTATATCTGCTATTTTTCAATAGAAAAAGTATAATTACCACCTTGGGCCCTAGTAACTCAGTCCCACTTTCCCCCCCTGGCTGTAAGCGCACGGCCAGCAGAGTGCACGGAGACATGGTTCATGGAGAGGTTAACTACCACTCAGCGGCGGACAAAGTACTCACATGTTTTACTCAAGTAAAAGTATCGATACTGCAATGTAGAAATACTCTGTTACAAGCAAAAGTCCAGTATTCTATAAATGTACTGGGATGTGGTGGGGTAGAGTATAGGCTATCTTTCTTTAATTCTCCCCTCTTTAAAGCCATCCGTCCATCTCTCCCTGTCTCTGTCATTCACTTCTCCATCACTCATTCTCTGCCCCCTTTCTATGTCTCTCTATCCATTATCTTCTCCCTGCGTATGCATGTGTGTGTGTGTGTGTGTGTGTGTGTGTGTGTGTGTGTGTGTGTGTGTATGTGTGTGTGTGTGTGTGTGTGTGTGTGTGTGTGTGTGTGTGTGTGTGTGTGTGTGTGTGTGTGTGTGTGTGTGTGTGTGTGCGTGTGTGCGCGCGAGTGCATGCACGAACGGACGCACACAAATACGCATGCACCCAAACAATGCACCCAAGAACTTGTCTTGTTCATCTTTTATAAACAGAAATAACGATGAGTACATTATTCAAATGGACCAGCTAAGAAACAAACACTTTGAGCATATTTGCATATTTGCTGTTCCTGTGTGAAGTTTGTGTGTCTACATTGTGTGTGTGTGTGTGTGTGTGTGTGTGTGTGTGTGTGTGCGTGCATGCGTGCGTGCGTGCGTGTTGGGAATATTCTATTATTGTTACGCCAATAAACTACATTATGATCAACTCTCAAGTTATATGTGAAAATATGATCTGTTGATTTTCAACATGGAGTATATAATGTTATGTTTGGTTCCAATAATGAGGATATGCTGCAGCTGCAAACTGCTACTTTTCAGGATTCAAATACAAAAATAGCTAAAATCTCAGAACTACGGTTGTTTCCTGTTGAGATTGGCTCAAATATTTGCTTCTGGGGGGTCCTTGAAACAAAATATTTTGAGGCGGGGGTTGGCGGCCAAATACATATAATTCTAGGGGTCCTTGACATGAAAGATTGTGAGAACCACTGACGTGGAAACATGTGTTTTTCAAAAAACCTTAGAAGGATTTAGAGGATTTGCCTGAATGATTTATAAATTGATTACTGTAGAGCTGACACAATTTTACGGCTTTGTTGATTAAAACAATGGTAACAAGTTCCTATGATTATACTCGTAAGACGCCTCAGGGCGACATGCGACCTCGCCCTAAAGGGCGAGGTCCTCCATATATGGGCATTCCCATATGAAGTCCTGTTAGATAAGGGCTTAATATTGTTGACACTAGGGATCTCAATATATGGGCATAAAAGGGATTCTGTTAGAGTGCTTCCCATGACATCACAACATACAATATATACAAGCTGTGACATTTCTCATGGTAAACTTCGGTCGCAATTAGTCAACCAGTAATTTCTAGTTCTTCCCCCATTAGCCTGCGTGATGCAAAGCTCTGTGATGTGAGAATCATCAGATAACTGTTGCAATAAAAATTACTAGAAATAACAGACAGCAAGAGTTAGAGAGAGAGAGAGAGAGAGGGAGAGAGAGAGAGGAGGGTGGAGGGAGGAGCGAAACATGTGCAGCACAGAGTGGAAAAAGGGAGCGAGCACTTGGGGGGAGAAGAGAATTAAACTGATGACAACAGGAAAACAGAGAGAGGCGTGCATCCTTTCTTGCTCTATGATTTGCTTTCTCGGACTGAGATGGGATTTGCCGTCGTTAGTTGAGCCACAAAACTGTGAAACTACTGTAACAAGACTTGTTTGAGAACCACTGATATATACTGTACCAGTAAGACTCCCTAATCGGGAGATAAGCGACCGCCACGTCAAATACACAAACTTTAGAAGGCAATCGTAGCCAATCAGGAGGGAGTATGGGAGGTGGGACAGATCCATGTTGATAGTGTGTACCGCTTTGTGTGATTCATTTTAGGTCAAAATCTGTAGGAGCAGTGTCCAAAAATGTGTTTTGTCAGACAGACAGCCGGTGGAGCTTTTCATAGTAACTTGTCCTAGTGACTCAATGATAAACTGTAACATGGTCAAATAACAACACAAAGCCATGATACTTCATATCATACCTTGTACTGTACATGTAGGCCTATGTCCAAAACTGTTACTTTTAAGGAAATGGAAAAAAGATCATGTATTCCAATGGATAGAATGCTATCCATTGGAACAGGCTAATACTACTACTTTTTATTGGTTACATACTGTAGTTATAAAACCCATAGAGCTGGTGTCCCTAGTTTAGACATATTTTCACTACTTTTGCGTCACCCAGTCATACAACAAAGTTATACAGAGCGACGATATATTACATCTCTGACTTATTTATCTGATATATGGCCCAATTCACCATTTGTCAGCCTTCTGATTGGTCCCTGACTGACCAACCAGCAGGCTCTTTCTGCCTTGTCCCGCCCTGGTTCCACCTTTGTTATGTTGAATTTGCTAAAACATCATTTTTGGAGAAATAAAAACATTTAACGACATGCCCAGTCACTATAATGCACCTGAGAGGCTCCTTTGTACTGAAACCAAGTTTAAATGAGAATTGAATACACATAATAAATGGTAGTGGATGGAGAGAAAGGACTTTTGTCCCACCAAGACACAGCAACGAATGGGTGCGAAGAGGGGTGGGACATCGGGCGGGACTTGACAAATGGTGAATAGGCGGTGAAACAAAAGAAGTGAAATTATTGATTAAAACTGTCGTACATACATTCTGAGACTGATTGAAGGCTGGTCTCATGGAACATGCATAATATTATAAGGTTTTATTAATGTAAGTGAGAGTGATTGACAGAGAGACAGAGAGAGAGGGAGGGAGGGAGAGACACAAAGTGATAGAGGGGAAGTGAGGAGTGATGAAATAAATGGAGGGAAGGCAGGAACAAGCCTATTAAAGTAATTAGTGATCCTGAGATAATGGCTCATTAAACATAAACAGCCAACACTATGCAGTCTAAATATAACCTTATGTATAGGACCGCACGCGCACACACCATTCAGTTGAGCATGGCATTCATTACCATGCTAGAATTATTGAATGCTTTAACTATTGAAAAATAGCAGATATACAAGCTCGCAGGTAGAACTGCTATTTTTGAAAAAGTCGTGAAAATGTGTGCAAATGTTTGAATATATGTATTTTTAAAGAGAACGTTTGTAACTCAAATTTTGCTTCTGGGTGGTCCCTGGAACTTAAAGCTATACTGTGTAAGTTGCTCAACTAGTGGTCAGTAGCAGTAGAGCAAACCGCGGTCGCGTCTGCTTTTTTCGGCCGTTTTTCGCCGCGGACCGGGCATTCAGACCACCGCGTCCGCCTCGCCTCGCCGAGACCTATCCATAGAGGTCTTTCGTGTCCCTCTACGAGCCTCGGTTGGGGAGTTACATGCTAGACTCCTAGCCCAGTGTAAACACTGCAGTGTACTTTCTGAAGAGCTCAGCAGTGTATGATCTGGGCTTTGATTGGCCGGTAGGGAGACACGTGTACAGAATGATGCATATGACGTTTTTGCCGGGAAAAACAGCCCCGGTCACGGCCACCAGGGCTCAGTAGAACACATATAAAGAAAAGGCTTTGGGAGCTGAAATTAACAGAGTGGGGGTTCTAAAACTTTAGCGATTTAATAGTTAGGACAATTTTAAGATATGTTTTATAAAAAAAGTTACATAGTATAACTTTAATATGTTGAGATGTGGAGTCCATGGCCAGATACATGTAGTTTTGGGGGTCCTTGGCTTGAAAGAGTTTGAGAACCACTGACATAGAAACATGTGTTTTTCAAAAAACCTTAGAAGGATTTAGAAGACGCTTATAGAATCGGGTCCAAATTCAAATTTTCACGATTTACAAGCTCACAGCGCGGCACCAAGTGCCGCGCTGTGAGCTTGTAGATCTGCTATTTTTTTATAGTTAAAGCATAAAATGATAATACGCAATAATGCGTACCGAGTCTAAATGGACAGCCAACGCGATAGAGCAGTGAAGTCATGACGTGACTCGCTCACCCTCCGGTTCACAGAAGTATCATCTTTAAATCGTCTCATATAAGCATTGTGGTCCAAAAATAAACAAACGGTCTAAGCGATATTGTCAGGGAGGAGGCTCTGTATGGTTTATGATAGTAATTTATCTCATATTTGATACAGTCTATTTCTAGCGAAAATGTAACTAATTTAGCGACAACATTAGCGTTTTCTCACCATCAGTTGATTCTTCATATCCATATGAGTCAAACCGCTGAGATCATTTGTTTATGTTTGGAACACAGTTCTTATATGACGCCAAATAAAAAACATGAACCAGTCAGGTAGGATGTGTAAATGACGTCCGACTTCACTGCTCTATGCAGTCTAAATATAACCTTATGTATAGGAACACACACGCATGCACACACGTGCACAGGATTCAGTTGAGCATGGCATTCATTAAGACCGATGATGTAAGTGAGTAGATTTGAATGCTCTGCTGCTGCTATAAGACATCTTTCCTCCAACAATGTCTTTTAGTTGGTGCCCTGGATCATCTCAACTCTACAAAGAAAGACTGCAGAGAAAGAAATAGGGTGGTGGGGGGAGGTCGAATATTAATTTCCACGATCTGAAATAGAAGCGTTTTGAGCTTGTACATGCAGTAGGCTATTTTCGGCACGAGGCACCCATGCGCTACAACATACAAGTTGGGATTCATAGGCAGTCATTCTTGGTTTCAGATGTCCAGCTTGAAGTTGTAGAGGAGTGGGAGGCTACATGCACGTTAAAGAATAAAAAATAAAAACTGATGTGCAATTCATCAGGAAATGTGAAATGTGCAGAGCTGCCAGCTGATCGTGAAAAAGCATGTTCCAGAGAATTTCATTCAGGGCAACCAAACTATAGTACTTTATTCCATCCACCCATCCATCCACCCATCCATCCATCCATCCATCCATCCATCCATCCATCCACCCATCCATCCATCCATCCATCCATCCACCCATCCATCCATCCATCCATCCATCCATCCATATTTCTTTCTTTCTTTCCCCACCTAGATAAACTTTATTTTACCGCGCTACTCTTACACGCACATGGGCCATACGTCAAATTGACCGGCTTCATCGGGAATCGATTCCTGGCATTTGGCTAAGAGATACATTACATAGTTTAATTTATACTAGTAAGATGCGTCAGGGTAACAAGCGACATCGCGCGCCACAGTGATGTGGACATCAGGGATCTCCATATATGGGCATAAAAGGGATTTTCTCCCCTGGCATTACAGGGATCTCCATATCTCCATATATGGGCATAAAAGGGATTCTGTTAGTGTGACATGACATCTCAGTGAAGCCAGAGTGTGATGTCAGAGCGGTAAACCCATTCTGGTAGAGTGGTTCCCCTGACATCACAGTGACATCAGAGCATGATGACACATTTTTACGGTCTATGAGTTTGCCCATAGACCGTAAAAATGTGTAAACGTCTACATGCGAACAAGCTGTGACATTTCTCATGGTAAACTGTGACCTTTGGTCGCAATAAATGTACTTGTGAATTAATTTTCTCCTTTAATTAAAAATGAAACTTTTCACAAATATGGAGATGACTGACATCATAGTAGGGCTGCAAGCGAACGTTCGGGGATTCGAACGTTCGTTCGTTATGTTGGCAATTGAAGTTCGAAATTAACACATCGGATGCCCACGTGGTGTCTACAAGTCAATTTCTTTGATGTCGCTGGAGGCCCACGGCGCGTTTGACGCGTTGTACAGTAAACTATACTGTACTGTAGCTACTGCACTTGGCTACCGCGGTGATGAAACAAACTCCATTTCCCAACATGCAGCGCGCAATTACGTCACCCGGACGTGCTGTGTGTCTCGTTGACTTCCTGTTTAGCGGCTGCACAAAAATGCTGTTTTCTCCGGATTCTCTTCCTTTTTTCATTTTTTTCTCAAAACGGCAGCCTCTTCTACATGCCGTAACACAAACACTGTGGCTTAGAAATGATAAAAACCGGTCCTGACTGAAAGAAAAGATTTTCGTGAAATAAACAGGACATACTCGGATTACATTTACTCGGATTACTTTTCTCGCCAGTACTCTCGCCGGTAGGTAAAATGACGCGTTGCCATGGGCACCAGCAAATTAAGACATCAAAACCACGTGGGCGTCCGATGTGTTAATGGGTTCAGGTTTTTTTTTTTTTTTTTTATACGAAAAATAATTATCAGAATGTGATAGGCCTATTCAGAATATCACAGTAGTAGAGATAGCCAAATACGAAATAAGTTAGGCCTACCGGTAAACACTAACAGTTAATGGTGACCGTTAAAGCAGTTTTAAAATGCGCCAGAACAGCTTGGAGCGATCAAGGACCGTCCCCCCAATTCCGCTCCTCTTGGGGCCGCGAACCAGCCTCGCTGACACAGGCTTGTTGACATTAGAGTGAAAGCACTCTCAGCTGGGCAGAGACGGACTTGTTTGTTCTCTGAATAGCGAACACCCATCCACGCACCCAAAGATTAAACAGCCTTTCTCCTAAGCATGAGCAAAGATGGATTTCATTGCAAACCCCTAAAGGATCTATAATGCGATTTCTGGGGTTGTTACATCGAGACCAGTTCAGCTCCGACGCAGTCACCAAGTCTAATCATCATCCGTGCAACTCCGCTATACATTGAGCCTGTTCGTCAACAAACTGTGCAACATTTTCTCCGATTGGGTTGGATTTTCCAAGTGTTAGCCTAGGTGTTAATGCGGTCACGCATCAATGCGTTTTCAACGGATAAAACAGCGCATTTAAAACATTTCCTACACTGTTTTAGCTAGTTAAAGGTACAGTACGTTCGATGGTTCGATGGTCCGATTGTTCGGTTTTTATTCAATCGAACGAACCATCGAAGGTTCGATGGTCCGTTCGGAAAATCCCCCCGAAGTTCGAATCCCTAAAACAGGGCTAGATTACAGCCCTACATCATAGATGTCTGACATCTTAGACCACGTGAGACTGACACAGTATGTCCTTATATGGGCATTCCAAGATATGGGCTTAATACTGATGACATCATCGATCTCCATATATGGGCTTAAAAGGGACAAGAAGGATGTTATGGTCAGCACTGCTCGAATGGGGACAAGGACTGACAGATACAGAGATATTTGCTAGTGTGACTCGTCTCAAGGCAACCACACTTGCAATTTCTAATTGCATCTTTCTAGTTTCCATTTCACACCCTAACAAAAAGAAATAAAAAACAATCAGAAACAACGTAGGAATTGTCGGAAATGCCGGTACGTTCAAAATATGGGCGTAAATTGCTTAGCGAATCGGACCCATTGGGTCTATACGTGTGAGTGCACATGTGTACTACTGCAGGGGTCTTCAACAGGGGGTCCGGGACCCCTAGAGGGTCCTCAGAGTTACTACAGGGGGTCCTCCAAATCTTTGTGTGATAGAAACCTTTTTTTTCTCCTTTTTTATATGCATGCACTTGAACCCTAGCGTCCATATTCTGAGAACTTTAGCCGAAAATAGCCAATCTACAAGCTCACAACGCCTCGCGCTGCGAGGCTTTGTGAGGAAAAAAGAGCAGACTAAGTACAGAGTGAAAGGTCAAGTTTATTAAGTACTGACGGTTCAAGTGGTTAAATATCTGAAAACATAAATTGACATGAATCCAAAATACACTGATGATTGTGCTGTCAAACAATTAAACTATATGGAATCTGGGGGTCCCTGCTTCATCTCTCTCTCAGCTAAGGGGTCCTCGGCCTGAAAACGTTGAAGACCCCTGTACTACTGTATGTGCGTGCTGTGCGCTGGTGTGTGATTGGTGGGTGGTGTGTGTGTTTACAGTGAGATCAAGAGCATTGCTTGGCAGGACGTCAGCCTTGTAAAGCCCCAGGATCCCTTATGGAAAATACACACACACACACACACACACACACACACACACACACACACACACACACACACACACACACACACACACAGAGCCGGCACCACAGGGAAGATACGCACACGCGTGCGCGCACACACATACATACACACACACACACACACACACACACACACACACACACACACACACACACACACACACACACACACACACGCCCGCAGAGAAAGCAAACATAAGTTGTTCCAATACAAACGTGTTCTGGGCCAGCCAGCAGCAGAACAACATCTCCTACCTGGGACACATCTCTGTTCTCTGCTTTCATCTCAGGGTGAAGGCCCAACGCACACAGAGTCCCATTTTCCATGTGGGAAAAAAAGCGGATGATGCATGAACACATGGTGTCTTGGGATGGGACGATAAGCGATATTATCATTTATCGTGATATAAAACACTCATGATAATCGTATCGTGGAGATTTCATTTATCATGATATCGTCCTCCGTCACGCACTGGGATCAATTCACCTTTTATTTGCTGAGCTGCATATCTGAGCTGCATATCTGAGCTGCATATCTGTTTTATCATTTAAAACTTCTGTCTGTAAAATGTACTTATAATATACGTACTTGATACAGTCTTTTTTTCTACCAAATATCTTTGCCAAAAAATAGCTGATGCCAAAAAATAGCCAACGCTGACGCGTTGTGAGCTTGTAGATCTGCTATTTTTTTGACAAAATAATGGAGGATAATGGAGGTTGGGGATATTTTGATTATCGCGATAATATCGTAAACTGTGATTTCTTTGGTCACAATAATCGTGACATATGACTTTTTTCATATCATCCCATCCATAATGGTGTCTCTACAGTATGAGCTCATGAACACCGGATCCGAATTTGTCCACATTCGGACAATATTGTTAGTTTTTTTCGGCACGGAAAATCAGACCCGTGTGCAAAGGCCTTTAGTCTCCCTCCTGTCATCTCTCTCTCTGTTTCTCATTGCCTAGGCCGGGGTTCATTCCAGGGACTCTCCGGGTACATGTATGGGGGTCTAAACGGACCCTTGCAAGTCTGTATCTCTGACAGGGGCCTTTTCTACCGGCAAAGAACCGGTTCCAGAACCAGTGCCGGTTCAACTTTCTTGGAACCTTGGTACGTTCTTGTGAACCGGCTTGCGTTTCCACCAGATTGAACCATGATTGAACCAGAGGAACCAAGGATTTTGTGGTTCCCGTTCGGAACCAACTTTTACGGTTCGGAACTGACTCCGGTTCTCACCTCTGGTTCATCCCATAGGCGGGAGAAAGAACCAGAACCGATATTTGCTGGTGGAAAAGGCCCCAGAGTGTATTTGGTTCCATTTGTACACTGTCAGAATTCAGAGATCTTGAAATTGTAAAGTTGGAGAACCATGGGTCGGCCCATGCCGGATATCGTGTTTTTGCTCCTGTCCGTCCGTCCGTGTGTGTATGTGTGTGTGTGTGTGTGTGTGTGTGGGTGTGTGTGTATGTACCGGTATGTGCCAACTTTGTCATTTCAGAAGCCTTCTATATGCCTTCAGCTGCCCTAACCAGAAGTACAGTGTGTGACACAGCCATGTGACAAAGCAGGAATCAAGCATCACACAAATGCACTCACCTGGTTCTGTGCAGTTTTTAGACTTGACGACTTCTGATTCGTTATCGTAGCTGACCTCTTGCAGGAGATGACGTCCTTCCCATCGCGCCTCCTCCCCCACCTCCTCCTTATGCAGGGAGCTGAACACATCGTGGCCTGAAACACATAGAGAGAGAGACTGATTAGTTTCAATTTCACTACAGACGTTGCCATGCATTTGGTGCTTGTGCAGAAATTAATGTTGCTCCAATGTTCCTGTGATGTCCGTGTCAAATAAAATAAATGAAACCAAAACAAATAATTTTATTGCAATAACTACAATAATAACAATTTCACACCCTCACTGTATCTCGGCTTTGGCATTAAGTACTGCATTATAACTGTAAACCGTCACAGGTGTAAATTACGATGTTCCAGTAAGACTCCCTAAGCGACCACCAGGTCGCATAAACAAACTTTAGAAGGTAATGGTAGCCAATCAGGAGGGAATATGGGAAATGGGACAGATCCATGTTGATGACATGACTGTAGAGACACTGTGTACCGCTTTGTGTGATTTTAGGGCAAAATCTGTAGGAGCCAGGGGTGTCATGCTGTGGGCTCGGTTGGGCTCGGCTGGGCTCGGCGAGCCCACACTTATCAAGCTGTACTCAATCGCGACCCACATGCACGCAAGCACGCGCGCGTGCACGAACGCCGTGAAGTTGTGTGGCGGCTCGACGGCTCGGTCAACACTTCATTCCCCTACCTGTCTGCTTTGCATAACAATAGTCTGGTAGGCAGGCTCATTTACACTTGTATATGCGGCCAGCATATACGTTCGCCAAGCATTCTTTGCAGACTTTTAGCTCCTTTCGGAACCTCTCCCTCCGCTATGCAGCTCCTCACTCTTCATGTCATGAGTTTAAATCACTCATTTTGTCAGAGCTGCATAGCAGAGGGACTCGGGAGAGGTTCCGAAAGGAGCTAGCAGACTTTACTGTGTGTGGGTGAGTCTATAAAATCTATGTAAACTAAAGTTATTTTATATAAAACTTAAAGGAAAATACATTAATTGAAACTAAAATAAAAACAACAAATTAACAATGTAACTAAATAATAAGAAATATAATTACATTAAAAATGGTAGGAGCAGTGACCAAAAATGTGTCTTTAAAGAATCGGCCTCATGGTGGCGCTAGAAGAGGGCCATGTGAGAACTGAAGGTTGGGTGTGCAAAGTTTTGCATGGATCGGGGCAACGGTGGCGGACGGACAGCCGCGCATTATTCCATGCATGGGCCATTCTTCTGCAGAGGGTTAGTCATTCTTAGGTATGATCCTGTGGTATACTGCACATTTATGACGGTTCTCAAATCCTGGGCACTTGGAGATACAGTTCCTACATAAGTAAATGTGTGCATGATTTGTAGAATAGGTTGGTCACAGTCTGGTGTTAGCCTGATAAATTATAATGTACTGAACTTGCAGAACATATCTAGTACATATCTAGGCCATTTATCTGTGTGTGTGTGTGTGTGTGTGTGTGTGTGTGTGTGTGTGTGTGTACGCACACACACGTGAGCGTGTGTATGTGCGTGTTTATGCTAGTGTTGATTTCGTCGACTAAAACTACGACAAAATAATGCTCGTTTATTTCCTTTTTTTTTAATGACGAAAACTCTCATAAATATACTGACAATTTCACATCACACGGCCAGGGCTATGGCAAGACATGATTATGAATGGGGAATGAGGAATTCATATCTACAGTCAGTGACACGCATAACATATGGTCACTGTTGGGCAGAAACCTCGTATCTCCAAGTTTCAAATTTGTATGTTTTGTAGCAAAGTAAAGCCCTGCTTCATCATACAAGGCCAGGGCACAAAACTAGTGAAAACAGCTAATCTACAAGCACACAATGCCTCGCGGTGCGAGGTGTTTAGAGATGCTCTGATTGCTATTTTTGGGGCCGATACCGATCAAATGGAATCAGTATCTGCCGATACCGATATTCCCGATCACAGCGTCAAATCCATAAATTCTTGTATTTATTGTGTTACAGTAGCAGCATTTATATATTTAATGATTCTTCTTAGAAAAAACATTGAAAGCGACGATATATAAAGTGGGTTTGTATGATTTTGGAGGTGTCTGGGCGAGCCTCCACCAACTGAAGTGACAAAAATAACAATGTGAGTGTGTGACTCGCTGTACGCCGATTGACCCGGTACAAGCAGGCGGGCTCCAGACAGCACAAACTATGGTATTAGTTGACACTACCTTGTTTCCCTGCAAATGTGTGTCCTTGGATTCTCTCTGACGAACAAAGGCAGGAGGAAGATGAGACACTTTTTACATCATTGTTGTGTGTATGTGTGAGAGAGAGAGAGAGAGAGAGAGAGAGAGAGAGAGAGAGAGAGAGAGAGAGAGAGAGAACTATGCGAACAGTTAGCACGATTTTGCTTGTAGTCTGAAGTTTAACCCATTTAGGCCTAGAATTATTTAATGATATAACTATTGAAAAATAGCAGATCTACAAGCTCACAGCGCGGCACCGAGTGTTGCGCTGCAAGCTTGTAGATCTGCTACTTTTTTTTAAATCGTGATTTTTTATTTTTTTTTGCATGTCTTTGAATATATCTTATGTATATATTATGAATATATCTTTTGTAACATTTGTAAGTAAAATATTTGCTTCTGGGGGGTCCCTAGAACAAGATATTTTGAGATGGGGGTCCGCGGCCAAAATGCATGTAATTTAGGGGGTCCTTGACATGAAAAAGTTTGAAAACCACTGATTTAGAAGAAGGACATTTATAGAATCGGGTCGAAAATATTCAAAGATAGCAGATCTACAAGCTCGCAAGCGCGGCACTCAAGCTTGTAGATCTGCTATTTTTTTAATAGTTAATAAATGAGAAGATGCTCACTGTATGTTAGGCATTCATAAGGCACGTTGAGCCTCGGTATTTCAATCATTTTGATGGGTGGATTCTAACACAGTATAGCATATCGTCGTTGTCGGGTGGAAACCTCGTATCTCCGAGTTTCAAATGTGTACGTTCTTTCGCGAAGTAAAGCCCTGCTTCATCATACAAGGCCGTCACGCAAATGTAGTGAAAACAGCAGATCTACAAGCACTAGATCTTGTAGATCTGCTGTTTTCACAGGTTTAAATCATTTTTAAAATGATAAATGCAAAACGAACGGTTTTGGACATATATAGGCTGGGTGGGGGGTGGTCTGTGGGGCAGAGTGCTTGCTCATTGTCATCTGGGTCACCGTATCCTCCAGCGCCACCCCCCCCCCCCCTCCCCCACAGCTCCAACCCCTCCCTTACTCCTCCCAGCGCACGATGGGGATGTGGGTTCTTGACTGACGGCCGTGCTGAGGCCCGCGACTAAAAATAGCCTCGGCAGAGGACTGGATATATTTATCCACACAGAGAAATATGAAACGCTTCAGACTCCCGCAACGTGATGGAGGAGATGAGGGGCGGGGGGGTGGGGGGGGGAGGAGGCAGAGACAGAAGGTGGTGAGAGATGGGACGATAAGCGATATTATCGTTTATCGTGATAAAAAAAACACTCACGATAATCGTATCGTGGAGATTTATTATATTGTGATATCGTCCTCCATCAGGCACTGGGATCAATTCACCTATGCCGAGCTGCATATCCGGTACCACTTGAACCCTCTATTGGTAAAACGTACTTATAATATATATACTTGATTATAGTCTTTTTTTCACTCTCAATTTTTTTTTGCCCCACCCCCTTGTTTCCCCTATCCTGTACATACAGTATAGTGTTTTTATAACTGCAATATTATTGAATGTTTTCTTTGCTTGCTATTTATTATCTGCATGAATTAAATACCGAGGACTTCCAACGTAAAAAGACCGTAAAAGGTCTTATTTGAGATGTTCCTTTTAGGCAGGGTGTTTAACTGTACTTGTACTGTACTACATTTCTATTGTATTGACTATACTTGTACTGTTCTCCATTTTTGTCTAATAAAATAATCAATCAATCAATCAATATCAAATGTCTTTGCTAAAAAATAGCCGATCTACAAGCTCACAACACGTCGCAACTGCTATTTTTTTTGGCAAATGTTCCGCCCCAGGATAATGGATTTTCATTATCGCGATAATATCGTAAATCACGATTTCTTTGGTCACAATAATGGTGATGTGACATGTTCATATCGTCCCATCCCTGAAGGTGGAGAGAGACAATCTAAGCCGAGGAGAGAACAATGGAGACGAGGAAGAAGGAGACACAAGGACAAAGAGGAGGAAGAGGAGGATGAGGCAATTATGGAGAGGAAGAGGAAAACAAAGGAAGGGGGGATGAGTCTGGGACAGAAACCAGCAGGATGAAGAAGACTCATTTATAACACAACCGCACGCTGCGCTGTCTGACAGATATAACTGCATTGCTGTTCTATTTTCATCACTATCTCCATTATTTTCGTCTAGCAAATCAGTCATTCGACAAAACACAAATTGGCCAACAACTCTCTGATAAGATTTTGTGTGCATATACAGTTTCACTCAGCATGTATTGTAGTAGAAAATACATTCTAAATACTCCTATATTCATTGAAGAGTTAAAGGGGCCCCACCATGCTTTTCAAAATATATATTTGCCAGACCCATGAAATGGGTAGGCCTACATAAGCAAATGTCGGTCTGTCCGGGTTTTCTATATAAAGGGTATATATGATGATGACATGATGATGACATGCCTACAAAAGGCATGATGTCATAAATGATGATGACAGACAGGGGGTCTGGCACAACCAGGTTGACCTGGTCTAGTTTATATAAATATTGGTCCATAATAAGGTTTTATACAGGTTTTAGACTAAACAACAACTCTGTCTGTCTCTAATTCCAAGCCATTTCAGAAGCAATACCAAAATGCCCTTTGTTGGCAACGGGGCACTGTCTTTGAACGATACAGAGAAGATTAGCATGGTACCATGATGAGAACCATGTAGAGTCAATCCAATCAAGCCAATTTTACCACTTTACCCTAACCCTAACCTCATGGTTCACCTCACAAAAATAAAGGAAACTTGACTTCGCTCCATTATATCTCCCCTTTAATAATACCAATTTGTATTGTGTTTTATATCATTTTTATTGTTGATTCGTCACCTTTACAATGAGGTACAGCTTGTAAGCATGGGCCATTCGAGGCATGAGCTACACAGCCAAACGTGTGTAGTGCCAACCAAAATTTTGCGAAAATATACATTTCTGCTGGCATTTACTCTCGTTTTGGGATGCCCTGACACTGAGCTTTTTTCTCTACCTTATTACTGTGGGAGAGTAAAATCATTCAATGCTCCAAGCAACAAAGGTGAACACCAAAAGAACAGTATTGCAGGCCTGCCAGGCCATGCCTTGCTCGGTCTAGGTCTAACCCTTTGGGTATATGTCTCTATTGAGGTCCATCGAGAGTGCTGCCAAATAGCTTAGTGCTTAGTCCGAGATTTGCCCCAGATATGACCGGAAGGCCTGTTTATACTGTATAAGGTTAATGATGTCATAGTGATGACATCAGTCTGACAACGCATGCTGTCTATGACGCTAGTCTCATGTGACATGCTGTCTATGACGACAGTCGAGGGATTATCTCCATATATAGGATTCTTAGCCCGAATGTCTTACAGTATATTATTGAAATGGTAGCCAATGTTTGACCAGTTTTAATAGCATAGTTTGTTGACCAGCACTGCTCTACAGGCGAGAGAACACAGTCTATGTTGTGATGCTCTGCAGACTAGAGAACATACTAGGCCGAACGCTGCCAAACTGTGTCACTATCAACTCGCAAAAAAGGCTTCAGTTGTTGTGACACTCTTGACCTCTGCACACACTTCCCCTAAGCAAATGCTTGCACGTGTGTGCGTGTGTGTGTGTGTGTGTGTGTGTGTGTGTGTGTGTGTGTGTGTGTGTGTGTGTGTGTGTGTGTGTGTGGCTGTGTGTGCGTGTGTGTGTGTGTGTGTGTGTGTGTGTGTGTGTGTGTGTGTGTGTGTGTGTGTGTGTGTGCGCGTGGCTGCGTGTCCGTGTGTGTGTGCGTGCGCGTGCATGTGTGAAATACACTACATTAAGGCCAAGTGCAGGAATCATCCACTTGCTCTAATTTTAGAGCATGGAACCGTAGGGGCAGAGCAGTCTAGAAGAGGTTCTGTCTGTCTGTCTGTCACGCTGCTAGTAGGCCAATGATATTTGGATATTTTTCACATTATCGTATGTTTTTTTTTAATACTTCAAATATTTAACATTTTAAAATGTACATTTGTAATAAGACAAGGGAGGTTTGGTTGGGATGAAACTTTGTCCCAAATATGAAGAAAACCAACGTCATGATACTGTTGTCAGAGTACAGACACAAATTGACCACATGACATCTGAGAGCCACATGGAAACCACACAATTATCAGTCCCTGTCTTGTTCTCTCTCCGTCTCTCTGCCTCTCTTTCTACTAGGCTGGCTGAAAGGTACAGGAGATGGTCTCTCTGGCGGCTCATTAAAGGACCGCTTCACCCATTTTCAACCTATCTTCATATAATTGGACAGTTCAGAAACCTGCTTACCAGTGACATCAAGATTTGATTTTGTCCTATTAACACAAGAACAATGGCTTTCATTATAGCATGCTAGCTTTCCAACAACAGAAAGCCTGCATTTTCTATTGGCTTGGATTACCCATCAATGATGTCACAGGTAGGCGGGTTTCTGAACTGTCCACAGCCCTCCTCTGAGACACAGACGAGTAGACAAAATGGTGCCATATTATAATGGAGCAATAGTGAGGACCAATGAGATAGGTTGAAAATAGGCAAAGTACAATCTTGAGGTATTTGTACTTTACTTGAGTATTTCCAATTTCCAATGCTTTTACTTCTACTCCACTACATTTCGGACCAAATATTGTACTTTTACTCCACTACATTTATTTGAAAACTATAGTTACTATAGTTACTTTGCAGTTATACATTATAATATTACAAAACATGCATTAACCAATTTAGCCCTATTTTATACTTAGGCTATTTGAAAATAGCCGATCTACAAGCATCGCGATGCATTCCCTTACCAAAAAGTAGTATACTTACGTATACTCTGAGTATACTTGTTATGAACTAAGTATACTTTGTCTAAACTAATACTTTGGTAAGTATACTTTTCTGTTTACTTAAAATGTACTATCAGGAATATACTTAACAAAAGTATACTTAGTTTATACTGACGAGTACACAGCAAAAGTTTAAGTATACTTTTCCTTCATTTCAAGTGCAGCCTATATTCTATAGTACTTATAGTACAAGTAAATCAAAATGTTCTACCTGCCTGCATGCAACATGGAGTGTTCTTATACAGTATCTGGCTTGTGGGTGTATACTTGTATATTTCTCACACAGGCTGCTTGAGGTAGTTGCCCTACACTGTGCACCTGTAGTGCTTATACTTGATGTATACTAGATTTATACTTGAACTGCACTATTTTCATACATGAAGTATACCATTTATATACTCCAAACATACTATGCGTGAACTTAATGTACACTACTCTTTTACTTGCAGTGTACTTGAATTGCACTTTTCTTATACTTGAGGGGTACCATATTTATTTACACAAAATGTATATACTACAAACATACTATGCGTGAACTTAATGTACACTACTCTTTTATTTGCAGTGTACTTGAATTGCACTTTTCTTATACTTGAGGTATACTATGGTCATACTTCAACTGCACTACTTTTAAACTTGCACCATACCGGTTATATACTCTAAACATACTGTGCGTGAACTTAATGGACACTACTCTTTTACCTGCAGTGTACTTGAATTGCACTTTTCTTATACTTGAAGAATACCAGTTATATACACAAACCATACAGTGCGTGAACTTAATGGACACTACTCTTTTACTTGCAGTGTACTTGAATTGCACTTTTCTTATACTTGAGGTGTACCATGTATTTTCACAAAACATACTATGTGTGAACGTAATGTACACTACTCTTTTGCTTGCAGGGTACTTGAATTGCACTTTAATTATGCATGACGTATACTACGATTGTACTTGAAATGCACTATTATATACTGCAAACATACTATGCGTGAACTTAATGTAAACTTGCAGTGTAATTGAATTGCACTTTTATTATACTAGAGGTATACCATTTATACACAAAACATATTATGTGTGAACTTAATGTACACTACTCTTTTAATTACAGGGTACTTAAATTGCACTTTTCTTATACTTGACGTATACTACATTTATACTTGAATTTCACTACTTTTAAACTTGAATTGCACTTTTCTTATACATGAGGTATACTATGGTCATACTTCAACTGCACTACTTTTAAACTTGCAACATACCAGTTATATACTCTAAACATACTGTACGTGAACTTAATGGACACTACTCTTTTACCTGCAGTGTACTTGAATTCTACTTTTCTTATACTTGAAGAATACCAGTTATATACTCAAACCATACTGTGCGTGAACTTAATGGACACTACTCTTTTACTTGCATTGTACTTGAATTGCACGTTTCTTATACTTGACGTATACTACGTTTATATTTGAACTGCACTATTTTCATACTTGAGGTATACCATTAATATACTACAAACATACTATGCTTGAACTTAATGTACACTACTCTTGTATTTTCAGTGTACTTGAATTGCACTTTTCTTATACGTGAGGTATACTATGGTCATACTTCAACTGCACTACTTTTAAACTTGCAACATACCAGTTATATACTCTAAACATACTGTGCGTGAACTTAATGGACACTACTCTTTTACCTGCAGTGTACTTGAATTGCACTTTTCTTATACTTGAAGAATACCAGTTATATACTCAAACCATACTGTGCGTGAACTTAATGGACACTACTCTTTTACTTGCATTGTACTTGAATTGCACGTTTCTTATACTTGACGTATACTACGTTTATATTTGAACTGCACTATTTTCATACTTGAGGTATACCATTTATATACTACAAACATACTATGCTTGAACTTAATGTACACTACTCTTGTATTTGCAGTGTACTTGAATTGCACTTTTCTTATAATTGAAGTATACTATGGTCATACTTCAACTGCACTACTTTTAAACTTTCACCATACCGGTTATATACTCTAAACATACTGTGCGTGAACTTACTGGACACTACTCTTTTACCTGCAGTGTACTTGAATTGCACTTTTCTTATACTTAAAGAATACCAGTTATATACTCAAACCATACTGTGCGTGAACTTAATGGACACTACTCGTTTACTTGCATTGTACTTGAATTGCACGTTTCTTATACTTGACGTATACTACGTTTATATCTGAACTGCACTATTTTCAGACTTGAGGTATACCATTTATATACTCCAAACATACTATGCGTGAGCTTAATGTACACTACTCTTTCATTTGCAGTGTACTTGAATTGCACTTTTCTTATACTTGACGTATACTACATTTATACTTGAATTTCACTACTTTTAAACTTGAATTGCACTTTTCTTATACGTGAGGTATACTATGGTCATACTTCAACTGCACTACCTTTAAACTTGCACCATACCAGTTATATACTCTAAACATACTGTGTGTGAACTTAATGGACACTACTCTTTTACCTGCAGTGTACTTGAATTGCACTTTTCTTATACTTGAAGAATACCAGTTATATACTCAAACCATACTGTGCGTGAACTTAATGGACACTACTCTTTTACTTGCATTGTACTTGAATTGCACGTTTCTTATACTTGACGTATACTAAGTTTATATTTGAACTGCACTATTTTCATACTTGAGGTATACCATTTATATACTAAAAACATACTATGCGTGAACTTAATGGACACTACTCTTTTACTTGCATTGTACTTGAATTGCACGTTTCTTATACTTGACGTATACTACGTTTATAATTGAACTGCACTATTTTCAGACTTGAGGTATACAATTTATATACTCCAAACATACTATGCGTGAACTTAATGTACACTACTCTTTTATTTGCAGTGTACTTGAATTGCACTTTTCTTATACTTGAAGAATACCATTTATATACTACAAACATACTATGCGTGAACTTAATGGACACTACTCTTTTATTTGCATTGTACTTGAATTGCACGTTTCTTATACTTGACGTATACTAAGTTTATATTTGAACTGCACTATTTTCAGACTTGAGGTATACCATTTATATACTACAAACATACTATGCGTGAACTTAATGGACACTACTCTTTTACTTGCATTGTACTTGAATTGCACGTTTCTTATACTTGACGTATACTACGTTTATATTTGAACTGCACTATTTTCAGACTTGAGGTATACCATTTATATACTCCAAACATACTATGCGTGAACTTAATGTACACTACTCTTTTATTTGCAGTGTACTTGAATTGCACTTTTCTTATACTTGAAGAATACCAGTTATATACTCAAACCATACTGTGCATGAACTTAATGGACACTACTCTTTTACTTGCATTGTACTTGAATTGCACGTTTCTTATACTTGTTGTATATTACGTTTATATTTGAACTGCACTATTTTCAGACTTGAGGTATACCATTTATATACTCCAAACATACTATGCATGAACTTAATGTACACTAGTCTTTTACTAGCAGTGTACTTGAATTGCACTTTTCTTATACTTGAGGTATACTACGTTTATACTTGAACTGTACTATTTTCTTACTTGAAGTATACCATTTAAATACTCCTAACATACTCTACGTTAACTTACTGTACAGAACTCTTTTACTTGCAGTGCACTTGAATTGCACTTTTCTTAGCTTGAAGTATACCATGTATATACTCAAAACATACTGTGCGTGAACTTAATGTACACTACTCTTTTACTTGCAGTGTACTTGAATTGCACTTTTCTTATACTTTAGGTATACCATTTATATACTGTACACAAAACACACTATGTGTGAACTTAATGTACACTACTCTCTTACTTGCAGTGTACTTGAATTGCATGTTTTTTATAGTTGACGTATACTATGTTTATACTTGAACTGCCCTATTTTCATACTTGAAGTATAGCATTCATATACTGAAAATATACTATGTGTGAACGTAATGTACACTACTCTTTTACTTTGAATGTACTTAAATTGCACTTTTATTATACTTGAGGTATACTACGTTTATACTTTAACGTACTATGCGTGAACTTAATGGACACTACTCTTTTACTTGAATTTCACTTTTCTTATACGTGACGTATACTACGTTTATATTTGAATTACTTTTAACCTTGAAGTATACCATTTATATACTCAAACTATACTATGCATGAACTTAATGTGCACTGCTCATTTACCTCTAGTGTACTTGAATTGCACTTTTCTTATACATGAGGTATACTACGTTTATATTTGAGCGGCACTTTTTTCATACTTGAAGTATACCATTTATATGCTCGGAACATACTATGCATGAACTTGATGGACACTACTCTTTTACTTGAATTGCACTATTCTTATACTTGACGTATACTACGTTTATATTTGAATTGCATTAATTTTAAACTTGAAGTATACCATTTATATACTCAAAACATACTATGCGTCAACTTAATGGACACTACTCTTTTACTTGCAGTGTACTTGAATTGCACTTTTTTTTAATACTTTACGTATACTACGTTTATACTTGAACTGCACTATTTTCATACTTGAAGTATACCATTTATATATTCAAAACATACTTGAATTGCACTTTTCTTATACTTGAGGTATACTATGTTTATACTTGAACTGCACTATTTTCATTGTAGCGACGGGGTGCAACTAATTAATAAGTATTGTAATGGTTAAAGAAAGACAGAGTGTGAAATATTATAGCTTTGGAAATGGAGGACTGTATACTCTGGAGTTGAGGTTATGCCCACCACAGGGCTCCAGTCAAAGAGCAGTAATCAATGATGACACTTGATGGCGTTTTATGTGTTTTTTATAAAGGAGGTAGTTGGTGGACACAAACATACACAATGATGAATGGTATCTGAAAATATAGAAATACTACATAAGGATAAGGAGACAATAAACAATATGCAGTAGTAACCTACACAAATTCAGCATATTACTGAAATGAGCCATGCACTCATGTGCCAGCTTAGACCCAGCATGCACTCACACACAGGTTAGACTAGGGCCTGTTAGCTTAGCCACTGAAGTTTAGCTAGCAAACACAATTACAAAAACAAACTTTTTAAACCACACACAGATCAATTCTGATACAATGACCTGTTACCACATGAACCATTATTGTTCTGCAGGACAGAAAACAACTCACTTTGTCAAGAACGCATTCTTATGTGCATATGTTTGTGTGTGGCTGCACTCATGCATGTAAACAGTTGGGGTCCTCTGTTCAAGTGGTGCCCAAACAACTGCCTCAACTAAAGTGTCACCTGGGTCCTGATCAGAGGGTACCTGAGACATGCCTGCTCTAAATGGGGACAATAAAGGTGGTGATGGGGTTTGGTGTTGCTGAACTGTCTGTAGATTTCACTCTGAATGTGTAGACTTGCCGGTCCCATTATACACCTACAAATGAACAGATAAAGCACATTAGTTATGGGACTCAACAGTAGTAATATACTTTGAATTGACAAGTAGAATGCCAAGATGTGTGATGATAATACCTTTGTCTGATGTTCTCCTCCTCCCAGGGTGGTGTTCGGGCAAAAGAGTTCCCTCCGGGAACACACACCCTATTTATAGTCCTGGGAGGGTGAAACCAAGTGGGAAGTGGATAGAGGGGAGATTGAGAATGATTCTAATGCATTTAATAATACAAAAGTACTTAAAACACTAGCACATGGATATGCTCCTTTAATCCATATCTCCAATTACCACTATGCCCACTAAATGTGTACACCGTCACCCACCATACATTATTAAATGCATTAGAATCATTTTCAATCTCCCCTCTATCCACCCCCCATTTGGCTTCACCCTCCCAGGACTATAAATAGTGTGCGTGTTCCCGGAGGGAACTCTTTTGCCCGAACACCACCCTGGGAGGAGGAGACAGACAAAGGTAAGGGTTTTTACAAATAACAGCTTTACATTATCTTCACAAATCTTGAGTATTCTACTTGTCAATTCAAAGTATATTACTACTGTTGACTCCCATAACTAATGTGCTTTATCTGTTCATTTGTAGGTGGATAATGGGACCGGCAAGTCTACACATTCAGAGTGAAATCTACAGACAGTTCAGCAACACCAAACATTCCCCCAACTGTTTACATGCATGAGTGCAGCCACACACAAACATATGCACATAAGAATGCGTTCTTGACAAAGTGAGTTCTGTCCTGCAGAGCAATAATGGTTCATGTGGTAACAGTTCATTGTGTCAGAATTGATCTGTGTGTGGTTTAAAAAGTTTGTTTTTGTAATTGTGTTTGCTAGCTAAACTTCAGTGGCTAAGCTAACAGGCCCTAGTCTAACCTGTGTGTGAGTGCATGCTGGGTCTAAGCTGGCACATGAGTGCATGGCATTTCAGTAATATGCTATGTTTGTGTAGGTTACTACTGCATATTGTTTATTGTCTCCTTATCCTTATGTATTATTTCTATATTTTCAGATACCATTCATCATTGTGTATGTTTGTGTCCGCCAACTACCTCCTTTATAAAAACCACATAAAACACCAAGTGTCATCATTGATTACTGCTCTTTGACTGGAGCCCTGTGGTCGGCATAACCTCAACTCCAGAATATACAGTCCTCCATTTCCAAAGCTATAATATTTCACACTCTGTCTTTCTTTAACAATTAAAATACCTATGCAGAACTGTGTTAGAATATTAATTAGTTGCACCCCGTCGCTACAATGAAAATAGTGCAGTTCAAGTATAAGCATAGAATACCTCAAGTATAAGAAAAGTGCAATTCAATGTTTTGAGTATATAAATGGTATACTTCAAGCATGAAAATAGTCTAGTTCAAGTATAAACGTAGTATACGTAAAGTATAAAAAACGTGCAATTCAAGTACACTGCAAGGTAAAGAGTAGTGTACATTAAGTTCATGCATAGTATGTTTTGAGTATATAAATGGTATACTTCAAGTAATAAAATAGTGCATTTCAAGTATGCAAGTAGTATACCTCACGTATAAGAAAAGTGCAATTCAAGTACACAGCAAGTGTACATTAGGTTCACGCATAGTATGTTTTGAGTATATAACTGGTATACTTCGAGTATGAAAATAGTGCAGTTCAAGTATGACCATAGTATACCTCAAGTATGAGAAAAGTGCAATTAAAGTGCACTGCAGGTAAAAGAGTAGTGAACATTAAGTTCACGCACAGTATGTGTTGAGTATATAAATGGTATACTTCGAGTATGGAAATAGTGCAGTTCAAATATAAACACAGTTTACGTCAAGTATAAGACAAGTGCACAGCAAGTAAAAGAGTAGTGTACATTAAGTTCACGCATAGTATGTTTTGAGTATATAAATGGTATACCTCGAGTATGAAAATAGTGCAGTTCAAATATAAACGTAGTATACGTCAAATATAAAACAAGTGCAGTTCAAGTAAAAGAGTAGTGTCAATTAAGTACACGCATAGTATGTGTTGAGTATATAAATGGTATACTTCAAGTTTTAAAGTAGTGCAGTTCAAGTATGACCATAGTATACCTCAAGTAAAAGAAGAGTGCAATTCAAGTGCACTGCAGGTAAAAGAGTAGTGTACATTAAGTTCACGCAGAGTATGTTTTGAGTATATAAATGTTACTATTCAAGTTAAAAGTATTGCAGTTCAAGTATGACCATAGTATACCTCAAGTATAAGAAAAGAGTAGTTCAAGTGCACTGCAGGTAAAAGAGTAGTGAACATTAAGTTCACGCACAGTATGTGTTGAGTATATAAATGGTATACCTCGAGTATGGAAATAGTGCAGTTCAAATATAAACGTAGTATACGTCAAATATAAAACAAGTGCAGTTCAAGTAAAAGAGTAGCGTCAGTTAAGTACACGCATAGTATGTGTTAAGTATATACATGGTATACTTCAAGTTTTAAAGTAGTGCAGTTCAAGTATGACCATAGTATACCTCAAGTAAAAGAAGAGTGCAATTCAAGTGCACTGCAGGTAAAATAGTAGTGTACATTAAGTTCACGTACAGTATGTTTTGAGTAAATAAATGGTATGATTCAAGTTTAAAAGTAGTGCAGTTCAAGTATGACCATAGTATACCTCAAGTATAAGAAAAGAGCAATTAAAGTGCTCTGCAGGTAAAAGAGTAGTGAACATTAAGTTCACGCACAGTATGTGTTGAGTATATAAATGGTATACTTCGAGTATAGAAATAGTGCAGTTCAAATATACACGTAGTATATGTCAAGTATAAGCTAAGTGCAATTCAAGTACAATGCAAGTAAAAGAGTAGTGTATTAAGTTCACGCCTAGTATGTTTTGAGTATATAACTGGTATACTTCAAGTATAAGAAACGTTCAATTCAAGTACACTGCAGGTAGAATAGTAGTGTACATTAAGTTCATGCATAGTATGTTTTGAGTATATAAATGGTATACTTCAAGTTTAAAAGTAGTGCAGTTCAAGTATGACCATAGTATACCTCAAGTATAAGAATAGTGCAATTCAAGTAAAAGAGTAGTGTCCATGAAGTTCACGCATAGTATGTTTTGAGTATATAACTGGTATGGTTCAAGTTCAAAAGTAGTGCAGTTCAAGTATGACCATAGTATACCTCAAGTAAAAGAAGAGTGCAATTCAAGTGTACTGCAAGTAAAAGAGTAGTGTACATTAAAATCACGCATAGTATGTTTTGAGTATATAAATGGCCTACCTCGAGTATGAAAATAGTGCAGTTCAAATGTAAACGTAGTTTACGTCAAGTATAAGACAAGTGCACTGCAAGTAAAAGAGTAGTGTACATTAAGTTCACGCATAGTATGTTTTGAGTATATAACTGGTATGGTTCAAGTTTAAAAGTAGTGCAGTTCAAGTATGACCATAGTATACCTCAAGTAAATGAAAAGTGCAATTCAAGTGCACTGCAAGTAACAGAGTAGTGTACACTAAGTTCACGCACAGTATGTTTTGAGTATATAAATGGTGTACTTCAAGTTTAAAAGTAGTGCAGTTCAATTATGACCATAGTATACCTCAAGTAAAAGAAAATTGCCATTCAAGTATGACCAAAGTCTTCCTCAAGTAAATGAAAAGTGCAATTCAAGTGCACTGCAAGTAAAAGAGTAGTGTACATCAAGTATGTTTTGAGTATATAAATGGTAACTTCAAGTTTAAAATTAATGCAATTCAAATATAAACGTAGTATACGTCAAGTATAAGAATAGTGCAATTCAAGTAAAAGAGTAGTGTCCATTAAGTCCACGCATAGTATGTTTTGAGTATATAACCGTTATACTTCAAGTATAAAATAGTACTGTTCAAATGTAAACGTAGTACAATTCAAGTACCCTGCAGGTAAAAGAGTAGTGTACATTAAGTTCATGCATAGTATGTTCCGACTATATAAATGGTATACTTCAAGTATGAAAAAAGTGCTGTTCAAATATAAACGTAGTATACCTCATGTATAAGAAAAGTGCAATTCAAGTACACTAGAGGTAAAAGAGTAGTGCACATTAAGTTCATGCATAGTATAGTTTGAGTATATAAATGGTATACTTCAAGGTTACAAGTAGTGCAGTTCATATGACCTTAGTATACCTCAAGTACAATAAAAGTGCTATTCAAGTACACTGCAGGTAAAAGAGTAGTGTACATTAAGTTCACGCATAGTATGTTTTACGTATATAAATGGTATACTTCAAATTTAAATGTAGTGCAGTTCAAGTATGACCATAGTATACCTCTCGTATAAGAGAAGTGCAATTCAAGTAAATAAGTAGTGTACTTAAGTATACATCTGAGTATATGAATGGTTTATTTTAAGTAAGGGAATAGCACAATTCTAGTGTATGAATACAATAATGTAAGTATACTCATATATACTTCATATATACTTTAAGTAAACTTAGAGTTTACTCGAGTATACTCAAAAGTGGGCCAATTCAGATTACTTTTAGTACGGTAGGTATACTGTAAGTATACTAACTAGTACACTAACTAGTACATGTGTTAGTATACTACTTGTACATAAATATCAGTATACTTGTACTTAAAGTATACTTAAGAAATATACTCAAAGTTGACTTAAGTATACTTAGAAAAGTAAACTTGAAGTTTACTACTTTTTGGTAAGGGTTGTGAGCTTGTAGATCTGCTATTTCCAAACATTTTGTACTTTTACTGGCACTTTAAGTACATTTTGATGCCAATACGTTTGTACTTTTACTCGAGTACATTTTGAATTCCGGACTTTTACTTCTACATTGCTGTATTGATACTTTTACTTAAATGAGTAGTTCACCACTTTTCAACCTGTCTTCATATAATAGGTCCTCACTAATGTTCATGATAAAATATCACAATTTTTTTCTACTCAGTCCAAGTCTCCTAGGAGAGCTGTGGGAAGTTCAGAATCCATTGTCTTGTGACATCATCATTTTCCAAAAAAAAAATTAATCAATATTTTTGAAAAAAATATTTAGATTTTTATTATCGCGAGAACAATGGCTTCCACTTTAAAATTGCAACTTTTCAGGAATAAAAAGCCTGCAGTTTCTATAGGCTGGATTGGCAATCGATGATGTCACAAGACGATGGGTTTCTCACAGCCCTCCTTTGAGAGAAAAAAAAAAAAAAGAAAAAAGCTATTTTTGAGTGAGGACCAATTATATGAACATAATGTTGAAAAGTGGTGGAGTGCCCCTTTAAGTACATTTTGATGCCAATACATTTGTACTTTTACTCGAGTACATTTTGAATTCCGGACTTTTACTTCTACATTGCTGTATTGATACTTTTACCTAAGTATAAAATGTGAGTACTTTTTCCACCACTGCACACAGACACACAGTGTAGACAGACCTGCAGTGTGTACAACCAACACCACCTTTGCACAGGTTACCAGGGTGATGCAACATAGCCGGGTGATGAGGGGGTGAAGGGTGTGGGAGTGATGGGTGACATGATGCAAACCACTGAGTGACAGAGGAACATGCAAATGGATGCTATGAAACACTCTGTGCTACCGCTATCCACTATGACATACACCAGGGGTCTTCAACGTTTTCAGTCCAAGGACCCCTTAGTTGAGAGAGAGATGAAGAAGGGACCCCCACAACCTTATCATAGATTCCATATAGTTTCATTGTTTGACAGCACAATCATCAGTGTATTTTGGATTCATGTCAATTTGTGTTTTCAGATATTTAACCACTTGAACCGTCAATACTTAAAGGTGATACACCATGAAATTTCACTTTTCCTATTTTAAAACCTTTTTTTGGGGTCCCACTAGCACTCACAAAGTCCCATTTCTGACCGATGTGTCTTTCTCTTGTTTTGAGAAGGCGAAGGTTAAAAGTATCCCACGGGTTCTCAAAACAGGCTGTCCAGATTTGCTGCCGATTGTGACGTCATCTGCCGATTGTGACGTCATCATAAAAAATAAAAAAAATCTAAAAAACATTTTTTTTTCAAAAAAGTTTTTTTTTCAAAAAAAGAATGTTTTCAAAAAAAGGGGGGGGCGCGGTTCAGGCCAAAGGTGGTACTGCAGCTGAAATGCTCTGAGAGCCATTCAAAAATGAGAGAGGCTCTCTATTCAGGAGTGGTAATTTAGCCTCAAACCTTTTGAAAAACGTTTTTTTGGGACATAAACAATATGACATAAATACTTTTTAAATGCATGGTGTATCACCTTTAAAAGGATCCCTGGCTAATATGACAAATATGCCTTAATACATTATAATTGCCCTCTATAACTACATTGTAAAATTAAAAACACCTTAAATATTTTATTTCTCCTAGAAATAGCTAATCTTTCACTCAATAGGGGAAATGCCTGTCGCAAGTTGATGATGTCATAAATGTCATGTGTAATTTTTATGGCATGCATGTGCAAAAAAACAAAACACAAAAACATTTGAAATATTGATTTGATGCTCATATTAACCATAGGAAGTATTACGTTTCTTTTTATTTGCAACTCGGAACAATGTAAATAGGGAATGAATGCCCCGCCCTTTAATGCAAACCCCATTATACCTGTTTTCATAGGACCCGTTTTGACCATCTGTCTGCCTGTGTCCATTTATGCCCATATATGGAGATATCTCTATCTGTCTGTCTGTCGGCGTCCATTTTATGTCCATATATGGAGATCACTGCAGTTATAGTTCTGGGTCCATTTTATGCCCATATATGCCCATTATGGAGATATCTGTCTATGTGCGTCCATTTTATGCCCATATATGGAGATCTTTGTGATTCTGCGTCCATTGTATGCCCATATATGCCATATATGGAGATATCTGTTTATCTGCGTTCATTTTATGCCCATATATGAGATCTCTGTCGCTTTTTCAAACAGATGGTCAAAACGGGTCCTATGACAACAGGTATAATAATGAGTCAGCGCTTGCGCCAATTTCCTCCGGAACAGCCTGATGTCAACAATCAGCCCGCATAAGGAGATTCCGAACGTTTCGCACCGGTTAGGGAAAACCGCGCGTCGGGTCGGGTCGAGGCCCGGCACTGCACTCCGTGCCGCGGCGGGGAACGGAGTGCAGTGAACGGGGAATCTGAAGCCGGTGGGACGAACGGTTCTCGAGATACGCGGATTACAGACAGACACGCAGACACGCACGCACGCAGAGACTTCTCGCATTTATAGATAGATTAAGGCATATTTGTCATATTACCCAGGGATCCCTTTAATAAACTTGACCTTTCACTCTGTACTTGGTCTGCTCTTTTTCCCCTCTACACCAAAGCTCTTTGCCAAAAATAGCCGATCTACAAGCTCACAACGCCTCGCAGCACGAGGTGTTGTGAGCTTGTAGATCTGCTATTTTTGGCAAAAGTTCTCCGAATATTGACGCTAGGGTTCAAGTGGTTAATATAAAAAAGGAGAAAAAAAGTTTCTATCACTCAAAGATTTGGAGGACCCCCTGTAGTCACTCTGAGGACCCCCTAGGGGTCCCGGAGCCCCTGTTGAAGACCCCTGAACATGCATCAATGCTCCTTTCAAACTTTTTGAGCCCAAGAAGGCATACCAAAAGGGCTTAAGTCAAGGCTTAAGTTATCACTTATCAAAAATAAATCATTACAAGCACCTACTCTTTAGCCTGACACTCAGCCTGAATTGACATTTTGTTTCACTCCATTATTCAGTCTGAACGTGCTTCCATACACATACGTTTCTGGGAAGGGCGTTGCCAAAGAGGCAGTCTTCTGCGATTGGTTCACCGCCTGGCCAATCACAACAGTAGCAAAGCAGACAACGTAGTTGTTATTGGTGTTGTTATGTGGCTGGCTAGCCTGTTGCTTGCTACTTGCTAACCAAAGAAACAGGCAGAATAGGAGCGCTACAAACTAGTAATCAAACACAACATAACATGTCTGCTACTGATGTTTCATAGCAAGATCACATGTTACCGCGGCGGGCGACACAATGTTTATGGTTGGGAATGTGCGGTACGGTACGGTACGGCGGCGGCGCTGGTTTACTTGGAATCGCAAACATGAGTTCTGGGAAAACCCCACCCACGCTGCTCACAAGCGACGCTGATTCGCGACGCTGATTCGCCATACGGAAAAACCTCTTCAATGAGAGCACCACCAGACCCCTGAAATGCCCGGAACACATTTTTAAAGGGGTGTGGCTAGCGATTCAGGGTCTGGAACCAGGCTACCTACTCTTTGTCTCTCTTCTCTACTGTTTCTCCTTAACTCTCCCCACGCTTTGAACGTTAACGTTCGCCCCATTTTTTACAGAACCTCGATGCCAATACGGCGCTCGTTCGTTCGTTCGTCTGATGACTGTAAGCTGATGAGGGGTCGCGCGGCCGTGTACTATAAACACATTTTCCGTGGTGATGGTGTAAAAAATCCATTATGCGTTACATCAACGGAGACAATTTCACTTCCTTGTTGATTTCCTCTGGCCCCGGAGCTCTGTAGCCAGTGACTGGTCTTCTTCTTCTTCAACACATAACAGGCAAATTCACATTCATTCTCGCAT